>NW_019227738.1:590852-744817 GCF_002742605.1 Olea europaea var. sylvestris | reverse complement strand
TTTTTTCTTTTTTTTTTTTTTTTTTTTTTTTTTTTTTTGGGACAATCTAATAATAGTTGTTTAAAGAAAAAAATAATTATGGGATTTTTTTTCTTTTTATATAATTTCGAAATGTTCACGACGAATTCATTTATTAATGGTGGAACATGGAGATAGAGGAGAAAGCTTGATTATTAATTGCATAGTGACCTCTGAATGAAAGAGCTTTGTTATGTGTGTGATTTTTGCAGGAAAACGGAGTCTCGGAGTAGAAAACATGTTTTGTTAACAAAGCCTTTATTCGAATAAGATTTGAGTGTTTTCTATAGCGATGACCCCTTTAATTATACAGACTGATACATGTATTGAAAGTTGGTATGAAAAAGTTAATTTATGGTTCTAATTGCTCTGAAAATTTCTTTCTTGCTCTTCCATCAATAGGAAGGGACAAGGACCCACATTTGCATGAGGATGAATTCTATTACTTAGCTTGAAAGATATTGTTACTCATACATGAAACAATATATTAATGTTCAGATACGAAAGAATTGAAATATTCGATATCTAAATCCTATAAGTAAATGGTATAAATTGTCCAAATAATTTTTTATTATTTTATATTTTATTATTATTATTATTATTTTAACCACGAACATACAATAAATATATTTATGACCAAGAAGCACATGACTTTTTTAGGTAGGCCCTGAAAAGATATTGGAGGTTGACATGCCAATTAACATATCGTATGTACTAGGATCAAGTTATCATTAAAATGTATTGCTTTTTCATTAAAAAAAAAAAAACTCATTTATGTCATTTTTTTTTTTTTTGCCGCGCTAGATGGGATAGCTGAGCAATTCCCTATTATTTTGTGATACTAATCCTAGCAAAACGAGTATAAACTAATATATTCAATGAGAAAAGTAAAATGAGACGAAGATTTAAACCTGGTATTTCTTTGTTGAAAATTATATGAGTTTGAAGGGCCCGAGCTATCAACCACTATTATCCATTTTTTTAGTTTAAAATAAAAGTTTGTTTTTTAAAGCAATTCTTATTTTACTGTAGTGAGAATCATGAAATGCGTGAAGAGTATTTGTTTTGAATGCATGCAAGCATAGTTGATTAACTTGTGTCAAGCAATCGTGACAATTAATTGGTTGATTAATATATGATAATTTCAATAGTTAACTTAGATTCATTGAATTGATTTGCCATTGAGTTAGCTTATTTCTGAGGAGTTCAATTTGACAAATTTTTATAAAAAATGATCTTACTAAAAAATAGATATTGTCTAGAGCTCCATCCAGATATAGTGAGCGTTAAACATGCTAATTCAATAATTATTCAAACAATCAAACGAAAGAGAAAATTATGCAAGGAAAATTAAGGATTATGTTACTATCTTATAGTATTAAATTTTCCACCTCTTTGTTTTATTTATTTTGAAGATAATTATATACACAGAACAATTTTTATTATTTATACCATATTCCAATTCCTCAAATTTTGCTCATTTTTGCCTTCATGTCCATACTTTTTCTGCTTTGCATTCTTATCGTTAAAATTTAATTATTTAGCACATTTTGTTTTTTATGATAAAACATGTATTCAAATGAAGGGCACATATTTTGTCAAACTTTGTTTTCAATGTTTATCTTTCTTATTGAAATACATAAGAAGTA
The DNA here is from genome assembly GCF_002742605.1 of Olea europaea var. sylvestris. NCBI lineage: Eukaryota > Viridiplantae > Streptophyta > Magnoliopsida > Lamiales > Oleaceae > Olea > Olea europaea. The sequence goes on along the minus strand of NW_019227738.1, from coordinate 743,150 downwards.
AAATAGGTCTTTTTATGTTTATCTAGTGAATTTTTGGATGAAAACCATCATCGGAGACAAAAATGTGTAAAACAATAGAAGGTTGAAGACAAAGATACAATGAAAAAAATTGGAGACATAATTACAAAATGTGAAGGTCAAGAAAACGTGGCGTGCTGAATAAAAGACATGAGAAAGCAAAAATACTGAGTTTTGAAAGTCTATATATTAGACATTTGTGTTGCTCCGTCCACTTGAATGCCACATAAACTGCAATCCCTAAAATTCGTTGGAGATGCTCTTTAAACAATTGTTTGAAAAAATTGTCACATAAGTAAAAGAAGACAATGTTTGGAAAAATAATTTCCAATCTGTCAAGCTAGTGCGACTGAATATATAGACATTATCTAGAGTTTCGTCTAGATACAGAGTTTTCGTTAAATGTGCTGATTCGACAATTATTTAAGCAATAAAATGAAAGAAAAAAAATATAGAAAAGAGAATTAATGATTATATTTCTATTTTTAGTGTGTTAAAGTTTCTATCTTCCTCTTCAATTCATTAGACATTAATGCTCCATACACTACAAGCTCATATATTTGAATGTTAAAGTGCAATCTACGAACTAGAGATCTCTCATAATCATTAGCAGCACTATGGTTTCCAGTTCTTGGTTTATTCAACTTTACTTTTTAGTTATCTCGTGCATCAATAGGTTAATAAGAGTATGTTTGGGAGGGATATTTTACCAAAAAAAATTGATTTTTTGACCGTTAATTCACTATTTCAGTCGTAATTTTTGGCTTCTTCTCTCATAGATGGACCTCACTTTTCTTCTAACGGTCAAAAAATCAATTCTCAAAATCCCTCACAAACGGAACGTAAACAAGATGTCATGATTTTGACTAAATAGTACAATGACGATGTCAATATTTTTAAAATCAATTTAGTATATCAATTGGTAAATTCAACTAAACTTGAAAATGGTGTTTTATTGCATTATTACGTGAAATATCTCGATATTGTACAGAAACATTTCGAAATACATAAGAAGTAAAATAGGTCTTTTTATGTTTATCTAGTGAATTTTTGGATGAAAACCATCATCGGAGACAAAAATGTGTAAAACAATAGAAGGTTGAAGACAAAGATACAATGAAAAAAATTGGAGACATAATTGCAAAATGTGAAGGTCAAGAAAACGTGGCGTGCTGAATAAAAGACATGAGAAAGCAAAAATACTGAGTTTTGAAAGTCTATTTATTAGACATTTGTGTTGCTCCGTCCACTTGAATGCCACATAAACTGCAATCCCTAAAATTCGTTGGAGATGCTCTTTAAACAATTGTTTGAAAAAATTGTCACAAAAGTAAAAGAAGACAATGTTTGGAAAAATAATTTCCAATCTGTCAAGCTAGTGCGACTGAATATATAGACATTATCTAGAGTTTCGTCTAGATACAGAGTTTTCGTTAAATGTGCTGAATCGACAATTATTTAAGCAATAAAATGAGAGAAAAAAAATATAGAAAAGAGAATTAATGATTATATTTCTATTTTTAGTGTGTTAAAGTTTCTATCTTCCTCTTCAATTCATTAGACATTAATGCTCCATACACTACAAGCTCATATATTTGAATGTTAAAGTGCAATCTACCAACTAGAGATCTCTTATAATCATTAGCAGCACTATGGTTTCCAGTTCTTGGTTTATTCAACTTTACTTTTTAGTTATCTCATGCATCAATAGGTTAATAAGAGCATGTTTGGGAGGGATTTTTTACTCCAAAAAATTGATTTTTTGACCGTTATTTCATTATTTCAGCCGTAATTTTTGGCTTCTTCTCTCACAGGTGGACCTCACTTTTCTTCTAACGGTCAAAAAATCAATTCTCAAAATCCCTCACAAACGGAACGTAAACAAGATGTCATGATTTTGACTAAATAGTACAATGACGATGTCAATATTTTTAAAATCAATTTAGTATTTCAATTGGTAAATTCAACTAAACTTGAAAATGGTGTTTTATTGCATTATTACGTGAAATATCTCGATATTGTACAGAAACATTTAAAATTTAAATTTTACTTTGTAAAATTACTTTAAACATTGTTTGACTTTAAAATTCTTGGAGCATTATTGTCGAAATATACAAATCAAGAATTGAATAGTGAGTTCAGCTCTCGGACATCTTAAATAGGAATCTATTTAGTGAAATATCCTAATTGTCATATTTTTGTAGGTCTCCAACATCCTTTTGATGATATATGACTTCATCAATCAAATTAGTATTTAGTGATTGTGTTAAATTGATTACTTAAAATTGATTTTTTTTAATTAAAAATACATATGATTAAAAAATTAGGAAGCATTATAAATAAATGTGAAAAATAATTTTTGAAGAGCATTGAAAATGCGTATGAAGAAAGTAACTTTCAATAATCACTCCGAGCTCAAGATGAACTTCAAACTCAATTTTTTAAAGCACAAAGAGAGAATTTTTTGTTTGATAATTTTTCTATTGTTGAATTATTAATTTTAATAAATTATTTTAGCTTTTTGGTGAAATTGGTTTTTTGAGAAGTAATTTTATAAAAAGTAATTTATTAAAAGAATATGTGTTTAAAAAATAAAAATAACTATAAAAATGTGAAAAAAAATTATTTATTTATTTATTTGAAGATGCTGTAATTAAAAATGAGTGTGAAAAAAAATATTTTCAAAAAATGAAACCAAACTTTAATATTAAGCTCTTAGTTGATTCCATTGTTTCATTAAAATGAGTTTTATAAAAGTAAATTATTAGAAAATGTGTGGTTAAAAAGTAGGAAAAAATTTTGAATTTATATACAAAATATTTTATTTTGAGAATATGTGATTTAAAATAAATTTTAAAATAATGAGAATCAAATTAAGACTAAAGATTATTCAAAGTAAGCCAAAAACTGGCCGATCACTCCATGAACCGGTCCTACCTCAAACTTCCATTTCTTGTTTAGCATTTGTTGGAGTCCCTTTTTCAAGAAACTAATTTTTTCAAAATTTATTTTCAATCACATATTCTCTTATAAAAAAAATTTATATGTGAATTTAAAACTTTTTAATTCCAATTCTCCAATTAAAACACACCAAAACATGGGGCTCAAACATTGCTCATTTTCTTCAATTTTGCTACACGTACACGTCGGTGTACACTCTCCATGCTTTTTTTTTTTATTGGACGTGAGCCCCTCCTTCATGAGTCCCTCCTCATGTGAGGCGTTGATGTACAAATAACAGAATTTCATTTTCTTAGCACCAATTTAACTCAGTTCGACGCGAATTTTATTGTTAAGGACAAGCCCAATGCCAATATCATTGCACCATTTTTTGGTGTAAAGTTGCTCCAATGCATGGCCAAACTTTGCACCATTGCACCAAAATGGTGCAAACTGTATAAAGTCTCTTTTGTTATTTTTTATCATTTCTCAAATAAATTTGATAAAGATATTTATGTCATTTGTGCTATATATTTTTTAATAAAATAAATTATTATTTGCATTAAAAATAAATTTTAAATGTAAGAAATAATAATTAATAAATTAATTAAAAGAAGAAAAAATTTTAAAATATTACAATCGCGATTATTTGGGAAATTTTTGAATAGTGTATTGATGAAAAATGCGTGGTTAAAAAATAAGAAAAAGTTTTGAATTTATGTTTAATATTATTTTATTGAAAAATGTGTGATTAAAATGATGTCAAAATACTGCTGCAATCCCTAAAATTCGTTGGAGATGCTCTTTAAACAATTGTTTGAAAAAATTGTCACAAAAGTAAAAGAAGACAATGTTTGGAAAAATAATTTCCAATCTGTCAAGCTAGTGCGACTGAATATATAGACATTATCTAGAGTTTCGTCTAGATACAGAGTTTTCGTTAAATGTGCTGAATCGACAATTATTTAAGCAATAAAATGAGAGAAAAAAAATATAGAAAAGAGAATTAATGATTATATTTCTATTTTTAGTGTGTTAAAGTTTCTATCTTCCTCTTCAATTCATTAGACATTAATGCTCCATACACTACAAGCTCATATATTTGAATGTTAAAGTGCAATCTACCAACTAGAGATCTCTTATAATCATTAGCAGCACTATGGTTTCCAGTTCTTGGTTTATTCAACTTTACTTTTTAGTTATCTCATGCATCAATAGGTTAATAAGAGCATGTTTGGGAGGGATTTTTTACTCCAAAAAATTGATTTTTTGACCGTTATTTCATTATTTCAGCCGTAATTTTTGGCTTCTTCTCTCACAGGTGGACCTCACTTTTCTTCTAACGGTCAAAAAATCAATTCTCAAAATCCCTCACAAATGGGGCGTAAACAAGATGTCATGATTTTGACTAAATAGTACAATGACGATGTCAATATTTTTAAAATCAATTTAGTATTTCAATTGGTAAATTCAACTAAACTTGAAAATGGTGTTTTATTGCATTATTACGTGAAATATCTCGATATTGTACAGAAACATTTAAAATTTAAATTTTACTTTGTAAAATTACTTTAAACATTGTTTGACTTTAAAATTCTTGGAGCATTATTGTCGAAATATACAAATCAAGAATTGAATAGTGAGTTCAGCTCTCGGACATCTTAAATAGGAATCTATTTAGTGAAATATCCTAATTGTCATATTTTTGTAGGTCTCCAACATCCTTTTGATGATATATGACTTCATCAATCAAATTAGTATTTAGTGATTGTGTTAAATTGATTACTTAAAATTGATTTTTTTTAATTAAAAATACATATGATTAAAAAATTAGGAAGCATTATAAATAAATGTGAAAAATAATTTTTGAAGAGCATTGAAAATGCGTATGAAGAAAGTAACTTTCAATAATCACTCCGAGCTCAAGATGAACTTCAAACTCAATTTTTTAAAGCACAAAGAGAGAATTTTTTGTTTGATAATTTTTCTATTGTTGAATTATTAATTTTAATAAATTATTTTAGCTTTTTGGTGAAATTGGTTTTTTGAGAAGTAATTTTATAAAAAGTAATTTATTAAAAGAATATGTGTTTAAAAAATAAAAATAACTATAAAAATGTGAAAAAAAATTATTTATTTATTTATTTGAAGATGCTGTAATTAAAAATGAGTGTGAAAAAAAATATTTTCAAAAAATGAAACCAAACTTTAATATTAAGCTCTTAGTTGATTCCATTGTTTCATTAAAATGAGTTTTATAAAAGTAAATTATTAGAAAATGTGTGGTTAAAAAGTAGGAAAAAATTTTGAATTTATATACAAAATATTTTATTTTGAGAATATGTGATTTAAAATAAATTTTAAAATAATGAGAATCAAATTAAGACTAAAGATTATTCAAAGTAAGCCAAAAACTGGCCGATCACTCCATGAACCGGTCCTACCTCAAACTTCCATTTCTTGTTTAGCATTTGTTGGAGTCCCTTTTTCAAGAAACTAATTTTTTCAAAATTTATTTTCAATCACATATTCTCTTATAAAAAAAATTTATATGTGAATTTAAAACTTTTTAATTCCAATTCTCCAATTAAAACACACCAAAACATGGGGCTCAAACATTGCTCATTTTCTTCAATTTTGCTACACGTACACGTCGGTGTACACTCTCCATGCTTTTTTTTTTTATTGGACGTGAGCCCCTCCTTCATGAGTCCCTCCTCATGTGAGGCGTTGATGTACAAATAACAGAATTTCATTTTCTTAGCACCAATTTAACTCAGTTCGACGCGAATTTTATTGTTAAGGACAAGCCCAATGCCAATATCATTGCACCATTTTTTGGTGTAAAGTTGCTCCAATGCATGGCCAAACTTTGCACCATTGCACCAAAATGGTGCAAACTGTATAAAGTCTCTTTTGTTATTTTTTATCATTTCTCAAATAAATTTGATAAAGATATTTATGTCATTTGTGCTATATATTTTTTAATAAAATAAATTATTATTTGCATTAAAAATAAATTTTAAATGTAAGAAATAATAATTAATAAATTAATTAAAAGAAGAAAAAATTTTAAAATATTACAATCGCGATTATTTGGGAAATTTTTGAATAGTGTATTGATGAAAAATGCGTGGTTAAAAAATAAGAAAAAGTTTTGAATTTATGTTTAATATTATTTTATTGAAAAATGTGTGATTAAAATGATGTCAAAATACTGTTGAAAAATAAATTTTTCCAAAAAAAGGGCTCAAACCTGGGCTAAACTTACTTTTCTTCTTTTCCTCCCCCTTCCACTATAGCTCTGTGTCTTCTCCCCAACTCCCCACCTCTGCCCAAAACTCAGTAAATCCGCAAATCAGATGTCTCATGTCTGCAGTTCTAATTTTCACGCTCTCTCAATTCGGCTGTTGGGCAACTATTTCAGGTACTCCCCAAATCCTTTCTATGTTTTCTTCCTCTTCTCATGCGTGCGTGCAGATCTTTGTTTTCTTACTTCCAATCAGGACTAGGGATTGACGCTTTCAATTTGAGGTTCTTTGATATGTCTGTGATTTTTTCGTAATTACGTTTGTTAGATTTGCCTAAAGTAGTATTGCTTGAAAATTCACTCTGATTAGTCGGTAATGTAAATAATATATTTTGGCTCAATTCACTTATATGCTGCTGAAATCAAAGTAATATTATGTTGACTGTCTTGCAGTAGTCTTGAATGTGTTTTAGATACGAGTGATGACATTATGGCACGATGGTGGTTTGTGAGTGTCATTTGTCTCTATGGGTAAAAATAAAACCTTGGAGGTATAAGTACTAGAAAATGTAACTAGTCTATCATCTACAAGAATTGAAAGACATTGACTTTGAGAGAAAAAACCAAGTCCTTGAAAGTTTGTAGTTGTTAATATCATTAGCCGTGAAAAGTTTATTATAAGGGAAAAAAGGACTCTGCCTTCATTTGTAGGAGGCAATATTTGGATTTTATTCATTATTTTTTATTGGTTAATCCACAAATTTATAAAGGTACAAAATCTAAGAAACATGTTTTTATATTTTCTGTTCTTTTTATTCATTTGGAGATCTGAGGTGGTCTTAGTTTTGTAACCTTCTTTCTATTTCTTTCATGCACCAACACATACGTACAATCTAAGGCCACACCTAATTCCATTAGACGCTTCCAGGGTTTGTGTTGAATGAAGATTCACTCTTTTGCACAATTGGGCATTTTGAGAAACCTTTTGCACTGTTGTTTTTAATTGCACCTTGTCCATTATTAGCTAAAAATTAAATTTTGTTTTACTGAAAGAATTAGAATTTGCAGCATATCAGTATTTTATTTTTTCATTTATTATTATTATTATTATTATTATTATTATTTTTAAGTGCATGAATATTTAACTGTACATTAACTTGGTGTTTAATGTTGATTATAGCTCCAAAGTATGCTGAACTTCACTTGAATCGGAAATTTTCTGGGTAACAGGCATAAGAAATTGTTATATTGAACTGAGCTCTTTAATATAGTTGGTCCAAATGGTGTGTCCTTGTTTTTTCTGAGAGACAATATAAAGATAAGCTGCGACTTCATATAATTTTTTCTGAAACGTGTTCCGTTTAAAAAGGAGAAAAAATATCACATTCCATTTGTAATCAGACAATCAGGGCTTTCAAGTGCAATATGAAATATAGAATATAAAGAAAGCTTTGAGCTTTTGTGTTGGAATTTATGAATCACAGAGAGTGAGTGTTTGTTTGTTTGTAAGTGGCGAGGACGGAGGGGAAGGTGGGGGGAGGAAAATTGGCCATTCACTTCATATTAAAGTTTGCAAGGATCTATCTGAAAATTGGCATAATCAGAGGTGACGACAAATCTGGAGAATTTCTACTTCAAAAGTTATGCTGCTCCTATCTTCCTCCCTTTACCTCGTATCTGCCATTTTTACCAAGGAGCTGTCCATGTATTTCTCAAATTTTCTTAATAACATGATATGACAATCATTTGTCATCTAAATATTGTAGAACATATTTACCAGAATTTAATTCATCTTCAATTTTTTTTTCTCAGAACGTCCTTCTGTTTCTTCTGCCTACTGAAACGTTTCTACTTCAATTTCTTTTCCTAAATAAATTACTGGAAAAATATTTGGTGAATTGCTGAAGTAAGTCTGAACTCTACGAAAAATAGACCCATTTTTCATTGCCATTTTTTTGAGCAAACATGATAAAAATCTGTCCTTTTTCAAACTGCATTTTTTAGAGTTCTATATTATAGATCTGATACCAATCTGACGCTTTCTAGTTTCTATTACCGTCAAGTTAATAGAACTTGCAGTTTAGTATACATAGTTTATCTACTTCCTAAAGTTAAAATTTAATGTTTATAGTTGAAGAAGTAAAGTCTCGTTTACCCAGCCTCTGTTTTACTTCCTTCATTCACTATTATTATTATTTTTTTGTATTGCATATTATTATAAAGGAATTTAATCTTCTCTTCTATTTCTTGAACAATAGCTTGTTCTTACTGCTGTTTTTGTTGAATCATTTGGTCAGAGTAATTTTCTCTAGGCTGCATACTGCGGAAATTTCCAGTTCTATATTTGCTTATGGATCGGCCTCATGATTATGCTGCCGCTATGGCATTCGCTCAACAGCAGCAAGTCACAAATATTCAACAGCAGCAACAATATGGTGGTTTTCATCCTCAACATCTACAATTTCCTCCATCTATTCATGGTCCTCCTTTTCTGCCCCCACATCCTCCTCTCCAACAGTTTCCATATGGACAGCAAATGCAGCAACATCAACACTATCCGTATCCTCCTCTTCCGCACCTCCACCAGCAGCCACCACCTGCCTTCCCACCACGCGTGCCTCCTCATCTTGTTCCCTCTCCTTTCCACGGCCCATATGACTCTGCACCACCTCCTGCTCCACCTCCATCTGATCCTGAACTACAAAAGCGTATTGATAAATTGGTTGAGTATGCTGTCAAGAATGGTCCCGAGTTTGAAGCTGTGGTTCGTGAAAGAGAGCAAGAAAACCCTGCTTACAATTTTCTCTTTGGAGGGGAAGGCCATAGTTACTACCGCTATAAGCTTTGGGTGGCAACAAGACATCTAGGGGGTCCCTTCACCCCTCATTTCCCACCCTCTTCTTTGCCCGTGATGCATCCTCCCAACCCCATAATGGGTTCTTCCCCTATGAATGCTCCTAATGCTGCTGCAGGGGTTTCTTCTTCAGTGTTGGGCGCACCTCACTTGCAACAACATCCTTTTCCACCATTCTACGAGCAGCAGCTCCCCCACAAATCTCAGCCTTTCATTGGTCACGGTCGTCCAGAATATGATCAGTCTTTTAGGTCTTTCAAAGGTTTGTCTAGACCACTTCCTTCCGATGTTGAAATGGAGCTGAATGGTGTTCTCGACAGTCTCACTGGTACCAAAGAGTCGATCAAAGGTGCAAAGACTTGGTTTATGCAAAGATCTCCTTTTGTACCTGCCCTGGCTGAGGCACTGAGAGACAGGATATTTTCCTTTGATGATCCCGAGAGACAACTGCATATAATTTACCTTGCAAATGATATTCTATTTGACAGGTAGTCTTCAATTGCTAAAAGCTTGGTACTACTTTATAAATTATTGATTACAAATTTTTTGTTGGAAGAGTAACTTGATTTTGATTTTTGAGAAGTGATTTTGTGAAAATGAATTTTTTATTGGAAAATGTGTGATTGAGAAAGAGTTAGAGGAAAATTGATTTTGAAAAAAAAAAATAAAAAAATCAAACAAGGCCTAAGCCAATTTTTAGTCTTAATGGATTTTGAGAAACATATGTGGGCATGATACAAGGGTAGAGTATTATGTTCTTACTTCATTGATGATGAACTGACATTTGGAGGGTTGTTGCTATCTGCGCGGACTATGTTGTCTTGGAAGAACTTGAGAAGTTTCAGTCCTGGCATGCCAGTCACATTGCTTTCATAATTTTCAGCTTTTTGCTAAATATTCTTTCATGCCTACTGGCTAATGCAAGTAATTAAAAGCACTTAATAAAAGTAAAGTTATTCTAGTTTTGGGTTCTCTTAACCTCTTCTTTAAATTCTTTATAAGATTGTCTTTTGTCTGCTACATGTAATTACACTACTAAATGCTGACTATTGTGTATTAGTAGTTTTGAAGTAGCCCTTTTAGGTGTTACAGGGCCATCATCATCCCCCTCCTAGAAAGCAACTTTAGCATTTAGTCGTTTTTGACAAGAAACATATATCAGGACATTATGGATATGTAAGATCTCAAGGGTTCCTCAGAATTCATTATATTTCTTCCACATATTTATATTTGGATTTCTGAAATATACAGCTTGCAGAGGCGGGGCAATCCTCATGAATTGGATAAGGAGGCACTTGCATTTAAGCCGGTTTTAGGTTCTATGATGGCAAGGATTTACCACAACCCTTTAAACAAGGGAGAAAACCAGTCCCGCCTTCAGAAAATATTACAATTCTGGGCTTCCAAGGACGTTTTCGATCAGGATACTATTCATGGGCTTGAAAATGAGATGGTGAGTGGGCAAGCTCAGAATTCTCTTCCAGGTCCTCACGGAGACTTATCTGCAGTTGCATTAGATCCTTCTGTGGTCATAGGTAGCTTCTGTTCGTTCTAGCAGTTTTTGAATGAAAATTAACCAAAGTATTTTTTTCATGTAACTTCAAACATTCTCTACTTGCTCTGGTAATTTTTACTTCCCATGCAGGACCCCACCAAGCGGCAAATCATAATTCATTACAGTGGCAGCCTGATAAGCAAAACTCGATTCGAAATATGGCGGTTCAAGAACAAGCTCCTCTTATACCATCAATGGCACCATCTTTAGCACCCCAACAATTTCATCCTACATCTGTTCCTTCCAGTGGGTTTGCGCCTATGCCTGTGCCATCTTCTATACAGCAATCAAATCAACCACCTGCACCTCATCTTAGCAAGGTTGGTGAAAAACTGCCTCCATATCCTCTGTTCCCACCTGGTCTCATTCCCGGTATGGTGAGAAAAATGCAGATTGGTAGTGGGGTGCCTTACTCTCCCATGAGCCCCCTGGATATTCCCACTGTTATACCTCCTTCCAATGTATCCCCATCTGAAATCAATGAGAGAGTGTCGAAGTTCTTTAGAGAGATTGGTGAGATTAATCCGTCTGAAGGAGCCGCTAAACCATCCGAGCCAAGGGATGCTGAGGATTATGAATACGAAAGAGGGCTTCCCATCCGTAAGGGAGGGGCCTGCATTCCTCCACCTCCAGGTCTAAATACAGACCCTAATTCTGAGACTTTTGACGACGGAAATGTAGAGCAAAAACCCGGATCTAGTAGTTCTGGTAGGCTGGGCCTCGGGGCAAAAGCTGATCCAAACGAGGCTAGTCAATATGATGATGTCTATACCTCCTACAGGAGAGAAAGAAGCACCAATTACCATTCATCTATGAGTGCAAGAGCTGCGCCGAGGTAAAGCAATTTAAAATAAATACTATTCCCGGCGGAGAGAATCTGGAAAAGAATCTAAATTTCATCGTTGCTGGATTCAGTTAGATGATTTCTGGAGTTGTATCTTTGTGCTTGCTATGATTTATATTTTTACTATTTAGGTGAATACTTTGATGGGAGAATTCAAATATTTTGGATGGTTGATGCCAATTTTGAAATATTCCACAGTTCCACCAACTGCAATATGGAAACGAACCTCTTGTCAACAATGCTGCCTTTTTTTAATAATTGCATGTCAAGGACAACAAATGTTTACTTACTTTATTTTTAATAAAATGTTAACTTTTTTTCTTAAAACAAAGTTTTATTATTCAAAATAAGCCCTTGTTTGAAAGATTTATTATTATTATTATTATTATTATTATTATTGGAAAGAATAAGTTTTTGAATAGTAAATTTTGGAAGAATGTGTGATAAAAAAGTAAGGAAAAGCTTTAGATTTACGTGAAGAATATTTTATTATGAGAATATGTGGTTGAAAATGAATTTGTGAAAAAAAGAATAAGAAAGATTGATTGTTAAACAAGAGCAAGTAACTTACTCGCCATTTTCGCTCTACTTTTAACTAGCATATCTTGAGCAAAGTATGATTACGTTAACGTTGTACCGTTTTAAAAAATATGAAATCTCAATAGACGATGTTTTAGACAATAAATTCTTAAATTTCATTTAAAATTTTCTATTACGGAAAAAATATCCAATACTTGAAAACTTGTCACGTGCAAGTGCTCATCAAATCAACTAGTTGTAAAAGAGGATTAATTGGTCGAATGGTAAATGAACTTTAACCTTTGTTTTCAAAATTACACATGAGCTCACAATTTTTTTTTATTTTTTTATTTTTATCCATACATAAATTTGGTCCTGTTTGATTCCCAGTAACTCAATTTATAGTTTGTTACAGAATAATTTCACATAATAAAATATTCTAAACGTATTATTGAAAATTCATTTTTTTCCCTATTAATGAGAATCAAGTAGGCTCTTAATTTCGTCAAATTTAATGGGATAATTCACGTGGCAAATGATGTGCTTACGTTGTTATGGCGTGGTAGATGATATATGAATCTTACCCCTTGTTTTAAAATTATTTATGCTTAGAAATCATATGTGACTCTAATTGACATGTATTTGATTTAAGCCAAATCGTAATCTGGTTGTGCTTCCAATGAAAACAAATTCTCATAGGTGCAACTCGACCATAGAATATATCTATAGCATATTATTAAGTGTTTTTTTATTTTTTGTTTCCATTAAGCAAAGATTTGATCAATAAATTGCCAAACTTCATAGCCAAATTCTGAAGTCGAACACATGCAATGCCAACATCGGTCACCCTCACTGAATTTTCGAAAACCTTCAATTAAACCTTGTAAAATTTAAATTTTCAGATTTTTTTAAAATTTTTTTCACAATTTATTTTAGGCAATTTTTCGTCTCGCCCTCATTGAAGAATAATTTTGGGTCCGCCCCTGAATGCCAGCTGCATTTAGTATTCATTGGTGAAGCTCTTGCATTCTTCTGGTTATGATGCAGCTAAAATGTACAACAAAGTGGCACGATTTTGGCAGAATTTTCACTCTCCATATACAAAGCTTCTTATTATATTCGAAATATTTCTATAAATATTGCATAATGGCGTCCGTCTGAGAGGGGTTGATTTCAAATGGTTTCCCGAACTCTACTTTTTCTATTATCAAATTATGAATAATGTTATAGTTCTATATAACATTCTAGTGACTAAGAATTTACAGTCGTGAGGAATATTATAAATTACACAATAATATTGCCAATATTAAATTATGAATGGATGGAAAACAAGTTCGCGAGTTCGTATATGATTTTGTAAGTCGAGTTCATACATGATTTTGAAATAAAGGGTAAAATTTATTTACTCGTGTCCGCATATTTAACCCATCAACGGTCACACATGCCATAACCACGTCGGCTATGTTATTTGCCATGTAGATTGTTATGTCAATTTTGAATGGAGAAACAAATTCACAACTGCATGTGTAACTTTAAAATAAAATTGAATTCATTTATAATTTTGAAAAAAAGGTAAAGTTTTATACATTTTGCATAATTGACGCTCTAAAAAATGAAACTTGTTTTAGTAATTCAGTTTCAGTACTCGTTTACACAAAAAGGGGTCTCACAGGTACACATGTGAAACAATTTTTTGATTGGGCAAACAAATACATGTAAGACAAATACCTTATCCGCATATAATAATGTATTTAGTATTAATGGTTGACGGATTGCTTTTGTCTTACTAGGTACCACATTTTAAGATATATAAAACGATCCAAGATAATGTTCGTTAGATTATTCCTTCTCTTTCTCGGCACACATGGTTTAACATGTGAACTTTGGTTCATGTCCACCTTTCTAATTTTTCAATGATATTTATTCTATCGTCTTTTAACACTAGAGCAACATCATTGTGTTATTTCATATCTATTGCTGACAAGAAAGGAACACAATCGTCAACTAGAGATTTATTGCCATACAACCAACCATTTCAAACAAGAGTATTATGTATAACCATGAAAGAGGATCTAGGGCTGAAATTGACGATTTGTCACAATGTTAGTCTCATTAAGCCTTTGTTTTTCAATTATTCTATCACATTATTTTTTCTACAGCATTCATTTTCAGCCACACGTCCTTCATTAAGATAATATTACACATAAATAAAAAAAATTTCTTTCTTTTTTAACCATATAGTTTAACAGCAATTACTATTTCATAATATACTTTTTGAAATTAAAGGAGTACAAACAGGCCCTAAAAAAGAGTTTCATTTATGTGGATACGACAATATCACATTCTTCAACTAAATGTTTTGTCCATTAGCCACCAATTCTGCTTAAAATGTGTTTCAAGCAAATGATCAAGAAATGTCTCCAATACAACGGTTGCTCAAATTCATATATCAACTATTTCCAAGAGTTTTTAATTCTATAATCCACCAAAATTTTCAAACCATGCATGATAGAGTAGTAACAAGGATAGACAAGTTGACATAAGACATATTCTTGATTTATTGATTTTAATATTCACCATTTTCTTGAAGGTGTGATCGTGTTCATAATTTAATATCTCTTAATCAAATTTACTTTTTATTCATATATTTCATAATTTTCAAAATAATTACTCACTCATTATTCAGCTTATAATCAATTAAAATTTTAGTTTAATCACTTCCCAAACCAGCATTAATTAGTGAAAATAGCTAAATTATTATCTTCGACTCAGCCGGTCAAAATAGCCCAGTTAGAGTTGAACCTCTCTCCATTTCGGTCAAAATAAGTTTCACAGTGAGCAGCAAAGTTGAGAAATGCCGCCAAATAATAGGCGACAGCAAAGCACAGCCTACTTGACATCCAACATTTACTATATACATGCGCACAATTTTTCATTAAAGCAAATTCAGCAACAAAAGGAAAATTTTCCGCCGATTTGAAACCCCAAAATTAGTAGAGGTTGATGAAGAAAGGCAAAATCGGGGGATTTGCATGCAAGCCATTTTTCGAAAGATCCCCATTTTACTTACCTATTTCATACATCAGCAGCATTGGCGGTGTATTGAGCTGGCTTTGCTATAAATTCGTTGCATTTATGCTTATAGGGTTTTCCGCCAGTGTTTTGTGAGTTTGAGTGAAAAAATTGTGGTGGGCTTTTGGATTTGTCACGAGCTGAACCTTACCTCGCAACCACGACTTGCACAGATCAATAATGGAATTCTCACAAGCTGAATTTGTAACCAAATTAAGAGAAAACGGAATGGGAGAAGGGGAAAACGGCAAAACAAGAAGAAGGGAGATGAGAAAAGCTGTTGATTCAATCAACAATTCCATTGAAATTTGACAGAAGATATTACACACTCTCTTTCCAAACCCTTTACACCGTATTTATCTGCTTACCTCTACAGTGAAGAAGCGTGATTCTCAGCTGATAAAATGTAAAAAACGTTTCTAGTTTATTACAATTAATCAAAGTAAAATGACACCGTTTTGATAAGTTGTCACGACACCATTTTTGAATTCAAAAACAGTCAAGTCCATTGCCTTCTTCTTCCTTTTCTATTTCTGGTTTTGCTGATTCTTTTCCCCCCAATTATTTTCCACATAACAACCCTTCCTCTCACCTTGATCTTGTCCCCAAGATCTACAGATTGGAAATTGGGACCGAATCCATTCAACGTCCTCCCAGGTTGCACTCTCTAGGGTAAATCAGACCAATGGATAAGTCATTGTATTGCCATATGGTTCCTGAGCTTCACCAAACTGGATTGCAAGACTACTAGGGGGTAATGTGCTAACTGTAGTGACTGTTTTTCCTCAAGTAGTTGTTGAACCGGCACAGTGCTGTCGCCAAGCTTTTTCTTCAATAGTGATACATGGAAAACTGAATTAAATTTTGAACCTTCCAGTAGTGCCAATTGATATGCCACAACTCCTATCTTCTTAAGGATTTGATAAGGACCAAAATATCTAGCATTGAGTTTATGGTTAGGCCCGGGTTCCACTGAATATTGAGTATAGGGGTATAGCTTGAGGAAAACCCAATCATCCACTTCAAAAGACCCTGCTCCCTTGTTTTTGTCTGCATAAAGTTTTCTCCTAGTCATGGCCTGAGACAGGTTCTCCTTTAACTGTTGGTTTAATTTGTATCTCTGCATCTCCACCACTAGCCTCTTTATTTCTGTTTTCTGACTAAAAGAGAATCTATAAGGTCTCATTCTAAATGGTTGTGCTCCCTCCTTCAAGGGGATGTGATGATCGCGTGATCTGGGAGGAGGTAACCCTGTTTGCTCCTCAAATGCCCTAGGAACTTTGTGTATGACCTCCAAAATCTGGTCATGTATATCCATAGTTTGTTCCTCCCCGATATGGTACAATTGCCCCACTATCCCATAAGGCTCCTTACAAAACATTTTCTCCATCTCTTCTACCTTCAATATTTTGATAGGATCTTTAGAAGCTTTACTCTTCAGCTCTATTACTCCATCCTTGCTTCTGAATTGAACACCCTTGTGTAGAATCAAAGGTAATTGGTCCAAATTAACTCATCCAATTTACCCCTAACACCACATCATTTCCAGCCAACTTAAGAGTTCTAAATTCGAATTGAAATTCCCAGGACTGCATCTTCCACACCACTGGTTGGCTTAAGTCATTACTTTCCAGTTTATCCCCATTAGCCACTCTAACTGTCACTTTGCTATTTTCGTTAGTGATATATCTTAGTTCTTTGGCTAATTTCTCATCAACAAAATTGTGGGTACTCCTACAATCAATGAGTATGGAGAATTTTCTCCCTCTGATCACTCCAGGAACTTTAATGGCCTTGTGTTGCCACCTCCCAGTCAATGCATTAATGGCTATCTCCATGATCTGTTCACCTCCCGATTCTCCTTTAGACTCATCTTCATTTGGTCCCAATTGTTTAATTTTGCTAAATGTCTCAACCACTTCTTCCTCAATAGTTTTTGAAAACCTCCTACAAAGTTCCTCAGAGAAGAAACTCCAATCCGCCCCAGGATGGTTTGCAATGAATCCATAAAACCATATGTAAGCCTTCATTTCCAAATGCATATCAGCAATTCCCAACCTAAGTTCATCAGGAGTCTCGTGAATCTGGAAATATTTCATGGCTTTCCTTAGCCATTCCCTAGGTCATTTTCCCCCAAAAAGTGGAAAATCCATCTTAGGTAATTATTTCCCTTAAGCACACCTGTGGTATTAACACTATTCTCATTACTATTAGTTTATGGCCTATATATCCCACTCTCAGAACTTAAGTTAACCATAGATCCTTCTATTACTTTGTTTTCCTGCTCAGTTTTAAGATCAAAAGACATCTGGGTCATCATGGCCACTAATTTCTCATACTTCTAGTTCATATCCAACACGATACCTTCAATATTCTCCTGTCTATTGACCATTACTTGAAGTGTTTGATTCGTGGAAGCTAATTTGTTCTCTAGTCTGCTGGACACTGCCATGAACGAGGTACCCAAATCAGCAATCTTCAAATCCAGTTTTTCCAAATGGTCATCCACTACGTTAGCCCTCGTGTCTATGATTACCACTTACCCAATTTAATACGCTTGCTTTGATACCAATTTGTCACGAGTTGAACCTTACCTCTCAACCATAACTTGCACAGATCAATAATGGAATTCTCACAAGCCGAATTTGTAATCAAATTAAGAGAAAACAAAATGGGGGAAGGGGAAAATGGCAAAACAAGAAAAAGGAAGATGAGAAAAGTTGTTGATTCAATCAACAATTCCACTAAAATTTGACAGAAGATATTACACACGCTCTTTCCAAACCCTTTACACCATGTTTATCTGCTTACCTCTACAGTGAAGAAGCGTGATTCTCAACTGATAAAATGTAAAAAAAAAAAAAACGTTTCTAGTTTATTACAATTAATCAAAGTAAAATGACACCGTTTTGATAAGTTGCCGCGACACCATTTTTGAATTCAAAAATAGTCAAGTCCGTTGCCTTTTTCTTCCTCTTCTATTTTTGGTTTTACTGATTCTTTTTCCCTCAATTATTTCCCACATGACAGGATTCTTCAATTTTTATTGATTTTTTGAATTGAGGGACAGGATTACAACAAAAAGAAAATAGGTCCTCCTTCTTGATATGGCGCTTCACAGAAAGAGCTTGAAGATGGACTAAGGGATGCTTGGAACAAGCTTCTGAAATCTCCTTCCTCCACTGAAGAGCTACTCACCTTGCTTGAGGTATGACTCAATCACCATGTTTATGTTTATTTATTTACATTTTTATGCGTATATGTATAAAGATGGAATCTGTTTGTACCGAGTGTCTTTCATATATAGAAAAGCTAAAAATTTTAAAATCTTGTAGACTTGTACTGACGATATTTTGTTATGAGGGAGAAGAAGACAACCGTTGAAAGTGGCAACAAAAGAAGAAGAGAAGCAAACCCAAGTTACAGAAAGGAGAAGAGCATCAACTGCCATAGCTGAAGATTCAAATTTGAAGAAACGGTGTCGTTTTGTTTTATTTCCAAAATCGTAATGATTAAACACGTTTTATCCTTGCACTCATGCTTTCTTCATCTGATTTAGCATAACGACTGTAATGGAGGGAAACGGGGCATTGATTGATGTGCAATCGGAAGCTATTTCCCCAAATCTCCTCTATTCTCTCTTATTTCCCATCTCTGTCTCTTTCTCTTTTTGTTTCATTTTAATCAAAGCCAGCTTTATACTTTTGTTTTACTGCAATTTTCACCTGGGTATCGAGTTCATTTGTGCTGTTAGTGTTTAATATTTTTGGTTGTGTAGCTTTGTTGAGGTGTTGAGGGCCAACCATGACATTTGGTATCAGAGCAATACGTGAACTGGGAAAGGAATGGAAACCCAAAGCAAGAGCCAAGAAGAACAGATTAAAAGGATGGATAAAGAGTTGGGCGAGCTGGGTGTAGCCTACCAAAGCACGAACCAAGCTATGAAGCATCTTTATAGCAGACATGATACACTTGAAGGGTTAATAGTGGAGATGAACCAAAAATACGAAAATATTGTAAGGATGATGGCTAAAATGAGTGGAGGGAGTAGCCTTGGAAATTCTTCACCCTAAGGTAATGGCAAAGGAATACAAGTAGAGGATCACCAGGCTCCTGTTCTTTCTATAGGTAGAGTGATAAACATTGGGACAAAGGATTCTTCTTCGCAGAGAGACAATAAGGGTGATTATAGGTCGAACACAAGGATTCCTAAGATTGATTTTTCGTACTTTAGTGGGGAGGGTCCTAGAGAGTGGACTAGGAAGGCTAAGAAGTATTTTTAGATCCATCAAGTGCTTGAGGAGATGAAAGTGGGCATTGCTGAAATGTATCTGAGAGGAAAAATAGATATATGATTTCATAGATTTATAGCCAGCTATCCAGATGTGGATTGGGGAGCATTTTCAACTGAAATCTGTAGGTAATTTACAGAGAACACAACTAAAGAAGTAACTGACGTGTTTAGCAAACTAAGGCAAAAATGATATATTGTTGAATATCAGGAACAGTTTGAAGAATTGAAATCGTAGGTGATGCTATCATTGCCACATCTACCTGAATCCTATTACATATCTATCTTCACTAGTGGCCTGAAAGAGAAGATCAAATCTATGGTGAAAATCATTAAACCTACCACCCTAGCAAATGCTTTTGAAGTGGCTTTCTTGCAGGAGAATACAATTATAGCCATAAATAAAGGAGGCAAAACCTATAAACCTTATACACAGACCAAATGGACCCTTCCTAATATCAAACCAGCTGAAACCACCGATAAAGGTACACCCCATACTGAACCTACCACAAGAAACCCAACCAATCCCGTGAAGTTCAAAGTTATTACACCATCTGATTTTCAAACCAAGAGAGAACTGGGGCTGTGCTACAACTTTGATGAGAAGTATACACATGACCACGTATGCTAGAATAGGATGTTGAACGTCATTCTTGTAGATGAGGAGGAACAAACGAAAGAGGAAGAATTACCTGGAGAAGAGGGAGAACAAGAAGTAGAGGAAGAATTAAGGGAAGTGATGGAGATTTCAATCAATGCCTTATGGGCAACTATAGAACTAGAGCCATTAGACTTCCAAGGAGCATCAAGAATAGGAGGGTCTCCATCCTCATTGATAGTGGGAGTACCCACTGTTTCATTGATGAACACTTAGCCAGGAGCCTCAATTGTAGAATGCAGTCAGTTAGCCTAGTGATTGTTATAGTAGTAGGTGGGGAAAAATTAGTGAGTAATGCCATCTGCAATCTATTGACCTGGAAAATGCAGGATTTAGAATTTCAATATCAGTTGAAGCTCCTCAAATTGGGAGGTAGTGATATGGTTCTTGGAGTTGATTGGTTAAGTCAGTTCAACCCTGTGCTCTTTTATTTTTGCAAAGGAAGTATAACATTCACTAATGGTGGCACCAAACTGGAATTGAGTAATGAGGCTATTAAAGAAGAATGTCATATGATGACAGAAGAGGAGGAAAAAAACTAGTTCAAGAGTCAAACTTATGGAGTGATAGCACAAATTAACATTAGTGTTGACAAGGAGCCAAAAGTAATACCAACTGAAATTCAGGCAGTGGTGTATGAATTCCCAATGGTTTTTTCTGAGCTAAAAGGCTTACCTCCACCCAGGTTCAATGATCACCACATACCAACTAAGGAGGGAGCACAACCCTTCAAATTAAGGCCATATAGGTGTCCCTACATACAAAAGCAGAGATTGAAAGGTTGGTTAAAGAGATGAAAGAGAGTGGAATAATTTAACCAAGTACTAGCCCTTAAGCATCCCCCTGTCTTACCGGTTAAGAAGAAGGATGACACTTGGAGGTTTTGTGTGGACTATAGGCAGCTAAACAACCTAACCATCAAAGATAAGTATCCTATGCCCTTAATTGATGAGCTACTAGATAAATTAAAAGGAGTAAAGTGGTCTACCAACATAGACTTGAGATCAGGGTACCATCAAATCAGGGTGGCTGAGGAAGACATCCATAAAATAGCTTTTAAAACACACAAAAGGCTCTATGAATTCATGGTAATGTCCTTTGGACTTACAAATGCTCCTGCCACATTCCAATGCCTGATGAATGAAGTTTTCAGAGAACAAATTAGGAAATATGTTTTGGTCTTCTTTGATGACATATTAATTTACAGCAAGGATTTAGAAACCTACTGGCAGTTATGTGAGGTTTTAAAATTACTGAGGAAACACCAACTTTATACTAAGAGGAGTAAGTGTTCATTTGGGCAATCTAAGATGGAGTACTTGGGGCATATTATCACAGCTGAAGGGGTGTCTGCAAATCCTTCGAAGATTACTGCTATGCAAGAATGGCCTACACCTGTAAATGTTAAACAATTGAATAGGTTCTTAGGACTCACTGGTTATTATAGGAGGTTTGTGAGGAGATATGGGGCCATGGCCAGACCACTAATAGATCCGTTGAAGAAGGATAAGTTTCTGTGGGGGTGAAGCAGCTGATATGGCCTTTCACGAATTAAAACTTGGCATGTGTACTACATCTGTATTGGCTCTCCCAAATTTTACTATTTTGTTTGTGATTGAAATTGATGCAAGCCATGGTAGATTGGGGGCTGTTTTATTGCAAAATAAAAGACTAATCGCGTACTTGAGTAAAGGGATCAACAATAGAAATTTGGGACTATCCATATATGAGAAGGAACTAGTAGCACTAGTGACAGCAGTAGTAAAGTGGAGGCACTACCTGGAAGGACATCATTTCATAATAAAAACGGACCACCAATCTCTCAAGTACTTATTGGAACAAAGGATCAACTCCATTGCAGCATAAATGGCTAACCAAACTTTAGCTATGAAATTCAATAGAAGAAGGGGATATATAATAAAGTGGTAGATGCTCTACCTAGGAAGGCAAGCCTTGAGGATACTGAATATTTGATCATAACCACCATGACCCCAACTTGGATTCAGGAAGTAATTGCCAGTTACCAGGAAGATGAGGAAGCTGGGAGCAATATCACTGCATTGCTTCTTGATGAAAAATCAGAACCTAACTATACTTGTAGGAATGGTTGCTTAAGTACAAATCCAAAATCTACGTTGGCTCTAGTGTAGAGGTGAGACATAAATTAATTGGGCCATTTACTCATCACAGGAAGGGGGACACTCCGGGGTTCAAACCAGTATTTAAAGGGCTAAGTTTCACTTCTTTTGGCCTGGAATGGTGAGAGAAATCAAACAAGAGGTCTTGGAATGTGACACCTGCTAAAGGTGTAAAGGAGAGCATGTTGCATATCTTGGTTTGTTGCAACCATTACCTGAATAGCAATACGTTCGAAGTCACATATCTATGGACGTTATTGAAGGATCACCCAACTCTGGGGCCAAGAATGCCATCTTGGTTGTGGTAGACAGATTCACAAAATATGGTCACTTTCTAACTCTATCACACCTTTTCTTAGCTGCAACTATTGCCAAGTTATTCCTAGATAACATCTATAAACTCCATGGTATGCCACAAAGCATTATTTCAGATAGAGACAAGGTTTTCACAAGTTTATTTTGACAGGAACTATTCAAACACTTGAGAACCAAATTGCAGTTGAGCTTAGCCTATCATCCTCAAATTGATGGCCAGACAGAAAGATTAAATCAGCATTTGGAAATGTATCTTAGGTGTATGGTTCACAAACATCCCAAGCAGTAGAGTAAGTGGATAAGTATGGCTGAGTGGTGGTACAATACCAACCTTCACACATCTATTAAAATGACTCCGTTCGAGGCCCTCTATGGCATCAAACCTCCTCAGTTAGCATTAGGCCCATACCAACAAATCAATGTGGTAGCAGTGGATGAATTATTGCAAGAAAGGCATAAAATGGACCAAATTCTCAGAGAAAATTTGGGACAAGCCAGAGCTAGAATGAAGTTAATATGCAGATAAACATAGAACCGAAAGAGAATTTCAATTAGGAGATTGGGTGTACTTTAAACTACACCCTTTTGCTCAGCACTCAGTGATCAGGCGAGCTAATAGGAAATTAGCGGCAAAATACTATAGACCTTATAAAGTGATTTAGAAGCTGTGAAGGGTTGCATATAAACTGGAATTACCTGCTGGACCTCATATTCACCCTGTTTTCCATATATCCCTATTGAAGAAGAAAATTGGCGAGAAAGAAGTACCTGTTCTTAGATTACCAGAGCAAATGAGTGATACACCTCAATCATTTGAACCTTGGGGACAAGGTTGGTCTAAGGGGGAGCGATGTTATGAGGAAGAAGAAGACAACCGTTGGAAATGGCAACAAAAGAAGAAGAGAAGCAAACCCAAGTTACAGAAGGGAGAAGAGCACCAGCCGCCATAGCTGAAGATTCAAATTTGAAGAAATAGTGTCATTTTATTTTATTTCCAAAATTGTAATGACTAAACACGTTTTATTCTTGCACTCACGCTTTCTTCATCGGATTTAGCATAACGGCTGTAATGGAGGGAAAGGGGCATTGATTGATGTATAATCGGAAGCTATCTCCCCTAATCTCCTCTCTTATTTCCCATCTCTGTCTCTTTCTCTTTCTCTTTCTCTTTCATTTTAATCAAAGCTAGCTTTATACTTTTGTTTTACTGTAATTTTCACTTGGGTGTTGAGTTCATTTGTGCTATTTGTGTTTAATATTTCTGGTTGTGTAGCTTTGTAGAGGTGTGAGGGCCAACCATCACATATTTGTGCAAATGTCAATTATGTTTGTAGAAACTCAAGTTTCCATAAACGCCCAAAGACACTCTCTTTTATGTCAATGTACCTAGTCTGAGAAAGCATAATTGGGGCATAAACTGCGTTATGTGTGTCATAAATATTTTGTTTAGTGTGTCAAAATTCGAAAATTAAATACATTCCAAATGCAATATATGTCTTCCAAAAGTGATTATTTTACACGATACACTCTGAATATATTTTGTGTTTGATGTTTTTTATGTCTGTAACAAGCCAGTTTCAGCCTAGGTATGTATTTGATGATTCACTTGCTTGTGTGTTTCGAAGATGGCAGCGGATAGCCACATACTAAGCAATACATGAAAACTATTAGATAATATTGTATTTTCTGTTGAATGTTGTAAAACTGTTAATTCAAGAAAGAGGGAAGGTTTTAATCTTTTAAAGGTTTTTCTTTCTTCTTTTCCAAGAGACTCATAATTTAGTGTTTTTGTTAGATTGATCACATATTACATTACTAGATGTGAAAATGTATTTCCATCATTTAATTCCTTTCCTTGCTGATAGATATTGGTATTTGGACAGGACAGATTTTTTTAGTGTGTTGGATTTATCTTTGCCATTTGGCTGAAACTAATGTATTGATGCTTTAATGGCTATGTTAATCATTTGTAGAACACACGGCGGCATAAATTTTATGTGTCTTATCTATATGATCTCCTCTTAACTTGGCAACAATCAGAGTATAACGTTCTGCTGGATTTGCTTCTAATGGCTAATTGGCCTCCAACGGATTTCCCTTAGTTCTGGTTGATTGGTAGCGAGATTAAAGATCTTATCATCTATACGTTCTCGCACGCATGTCACATACTAATTTATTCCTTTTTGAAGAAATAAGAACACGTCTCTTCTTTATTTGTGATGTTCCACTTGCACACATCCTCATATGTTTGTCTGAGTTTATATACTTTCATGCAAAGCCTTGTTTGATGATTGTTTAGTAAAACTTATTGTTGTCTTACCATTTTATGAGTAGAGAAATGATTTTCAAGGAGTTGCCACTAAATATGGTTCATTTTTTTAATCTTTATAGAAGAGAGCTTGCTTATTTTAGACTGTTCTCATTCCGATTTTAATGGTCAAACAGATTTGCTAATTCTGTCTTATGCACCCTTGACATTCACCATATCTCTCAATTCTTCCCTTCCTATTCTCACCATATTTAATATTTAGCTGAATGTGTTTGTTTGTCTTGTTTTTTGTTCTTTGATATAGAAAGCAGAGAACCTTTTACCCAAGGTATGTCAACAGCCTCCCACATCAACAGGGAGGGCACTTCTACCATTGATGACGGCACTGGTTGCTGACGAACTCTCACAGCAATCTGATGCAAGTTTCCAAGTTGCAGTTCCATCTTATATTGATGAGCTCCTAGAATATCTGCTCCAAAATTTCCTTAAAGACATGATCACATGAAGGTTGTCAGAATCCATTTATTCTTGTTTCTTGTGCAAATTAGATAATTTCAAACTAGTGATCTATGTTCCTCTCTCCCTCTCTCTATGTTCTTTCCGCATCTAAGGTACTTGCACGTTTACTAACTAGTCTAAGGTTGCTGATGACGGGGAATTTTTGAATTGTTTATGGTTGCATTTGAGAAATTGTCATGTGAGTCTGGTTGCATTTATGAGAGAGCCCTGCAAATTCTTCAAACTGTGGCCAGTGTGAGATCATGCCTGATGACGGTTGACATAGAGTGTGATGCACTAATTGATGAGATGTTTCAACTATTTTTCAAGACCATTAGGTAAGTCTGAAGAGTTGGCCGGTAGTATTTAAATATAATTATCTATATCTGATCGTAGCAACAGTGTTTTTATTCTTGATGCCTGTTGATAGAGGTTGTACTATTGCTGAAGCTCCAATCATCCTCCTTGTGTTTTCACACACAAGAAAACTATCATGACTTTGTTGATACAAGAAAGCGATGAAATCTCATTTTAGCTTCTGAGTCCCCTTTTAGTTAGTGTAACAATGAACAATAAGGTTCCATATGTTTTCTTGTCATTCTTTTCACAAATCATTATTATTATTATTTGTGTGTGTGTGTATATATATAGTTTATCAGAATATTTCTCCCGTTTCCTTGGAGTCAATGAACCTGGATATCGATGACTATGCTGAAATGATTACTTCTATTTGACGAGATACATCCAGATCCAGTAGTAGAAACACGGTGCTTTTCTTCTAAATATTTTCTGCATTTAAAACAGCACTTTGTTCCCTTAGATTATTATTTTAAGAAAAATATTTATACGGGGTCCGAGCTATTCTATTTGCATTTGTTGGAGAATATTCTATTTGCTTTAAATATAATCTGATGGAGTGTGTAATAATCACATTGCATATTGATGATCAGCCATAAGTGTCTGGAAGATGACATATCTGATAGTAATATCAAGCTTCTAGCTCTTCTATGAAAAGCATTATGTTACATGCTTCTTAATACAATTTTGTTCAATGTCATTTTCTTTTTCAACAGGTGCATTGTCAAGTTATAGGAAATTGGTATTATAATCTTATTATATGCATGGGTATCCACGATCTTTTGTCTTTGAAAATTTCCTTTACACGTTTAATCATTACGTTCACTCCTACAACATGTTGCATGAGCATTGTGTAAGTTACAAGAAATTGGAATTATAATCTTATTATATGCACGGGACAGGTATCAATGATCTTTTCTCTTTGAAAAAATGCATTACAAATCTTAGTAAGTTCACCACTCGAACAGCGCATTGCATAATTACAAGTAAGTCCACTTGTCCCCCGGGGCATAACCTAGTGGTGCAAAGGACAGGAGTGAGGTAGTTTCAGTTTTGCTGGCAGTCACAGTGTGAGGGTTCTATTCCTGAGATATGGAATTGGACTCTTTGTGGGCACCAGTGTATGGGCAAGCTCTTGTTCCCTAACCTGTTAAGACACATTCCGCGATTTACCTCTCTCAAGATGCTCCAGAGATGGGACGGTGAGGTTCCTCAAGATTGGGGTTCAACCTTTAAGTAAGTCCACTTAATTTAAATTTCTGATAGAAAAATTATGCTCCATTGACTTGACAAATGGACACCATTCTGAAGATGGGAACAAACTAGCCAGAGGCAAGCTGTATTCGACACAATATCATAGAGATTCCAAATTTCATGGTTTTACGTGCTACCAATGCAGTTCTATAGCTTTCGAGTATCAGTGGAAATATACTCTTAAGGGTGCTCGAAATACATCATGTCTAAGTTTTCTTTTTATAGTATATTAGGAATTATTGTAATTCTTTTTTTTTCTTTTCTTTCTTTTCTTCTCATTTCCACGTGTTGTTAGTTTGTTTCACCCACCGTAAATTAGTTAGGGCAGCTGACATTTTTTCTGGCTATTTATACATGCATAGATGGTTCATTTGTAACAAGAAATTCAGATCAATAAACGAGAAATATATTTTTCCATTTCCTTTAAGATGGTATTAGAGCAATATTCATAATTGCATCCATCATCTTCATCAATTCAACAGTTTCTTCCTAGCTCCGATTTTTTTTTTTAAACTATGGAATCACCACATTCAGAAGAAAATTCTAGTTCAAAATCTTCCACAATCAAATATGCTATTGATGAACCTTCTAGTCCCTACTTCATGCATCATTCAGATAACCCTGGATTGGTGCTCGTTTCTCAGCAACTCATAGGAGATAACTACGCCTCTTGGAGTCGTGCGATGACCATAGCCTTATCAGTCAAGAACAAGCTATCTTTCATTGATGGATCCATTGAAAAACCAAGAGATACAGATCCTGATTTAGTAAGTTCTTGGACTCGAAACAACAATATGGTGATATCTTGGATTCTAAATTCAGTCTCAAAAGAGATCTCGGCTAGTTTGATATATGCAAACACAGAATATGAGATCTGGAATGATCTCAAGGAACGATATCAACAAATTAATGGACCGCAAATCTTCCAGAAGCACTATGAGTGTGTATTTCACTAAGCTCAAAATCGTGTGGGAAGAGTTGAGTATTTTTCGGCCCAACTGCACCTGTGGAAAATGTACTTGGGGGGGGGGGGTTAAGGAGCTGAATAAACATCATCAAATGGAGTACATTATGTCATTTCTTATGGGATTGAATGACTCATTTTCTCAAGCTCGGGGCCAGATACTACTTATGGATACTGTACCTCCTATTAACAAAGTTTTTGCACTGATTTCTCAAGAGGAGAATCAGAGGAAAGTCAGTACACAATCCATTGGAGGTGATTCAACTGGAGCAGCAGCCTTCGCCTTTGGAGCTGATAATTTCAAATCAATTGTTCATTCTAACCGTCACAGCAATAGTTCGAAAGCTAACATATCAAACAATTTCAAAAAGAAGGAACGACCATATTGTACACATTGTAAATATCATGGACATTCTATGGATAAATGCTACAAAATCCTTGGATATCCACCCGATTACAAGGGAAAACCAAGAGAAAATTTCCAAAAATCTTACACATCTAATTCTGTTAATCAATTGTCTGCCTCTGTTACTCAACAGGATGATGGTAAACAGGTGGATCAGCAGCTGGGCATTAGAAATTTTGTACAGAATCTGAATTCAAATCAGTATCAACAGCACATAACAATGTTGTCCACTTACTTGGCTACTAGTGCAGATAATACTTCAACGAATCAGGACAACAATGCCTCTTCAGATATATGCCATTCTACATCAGTCAATTCTGCTTTCGCATCTAAAGGTTTATGGATAGTTGATTCAGGGGCCACCCAACATGTGTGCTGCATGGCTGATGCTTTTTTAAACCTGAGAACTGTTGATAATTCAAGCATCAATTTACCTAATCACACACGAATATCAGTCAATCTTTGTGGAGATATCAGACTAAGTTCAAAACTGATGTTGCATGATGTTCTATTTGTTCCCCAATTTAAGTTCAATTTCCTGTTCGTCAGTGCATTGACTATTGGATCTGAACTTACCTTAAGTTTCTTCCATGATCAGTTCATTATTCAGGAAGCTACAACCAAGAAGATGATTGGCAGGGGTGATAGAGTCCATGATCTATACATACTTGATACTAAAAACATTGACTATGTTTGTAATGCGTTTGCTAGTACTGTTTCAGCTCATAGATGGCACAATAGGCTTGGTCATCTATCCTTTAAAAGACTAGATGTTTTGAGAAATCAATTGCTGTGTGAATTTACCAAGTTAAATTCAAATCTTCCTTGCTATATCTGCCCTCTTGCTAAGCAAAGAAGACTGACATTTGAATCTAATAATGATCTATCCAGCAAACTGTTTGATCTAGTGCATTGTGACATATGGGGACCTTATCATGTTGCATCTTACTCAGGGAACAAATACTTCTTGACTTTGGTGGATGACTGTTCTAGATTCACATGGCTATACATGTTAAAGCATAAATCTGATGCTGTAAGTGTTGTTCAGTGATTTTTTGTTATGGTGGCTACACAATATAGTGCAACCATTAAGATATTTAGATCGGACAATACAAACGAACTATCTTTCAAAAATTTCTTTGCTGACAAATAGGTGATACATCAATTCAGTTGTGTTGAAAGGCCACAACAAAATTATGTGGTTGAATGTAAACATCAACATCTTTTAAATGTGGCTCAAGCTCTATTTTTTCAATTAAGAATACCTATTAAGTTTTGGTCTGAATGTGTGATGACTGGAGCTTTCCTCATAAATAGAACTCCATCTCCTCTTTTACAACACAAAACTCCTTATGAAGTGCTGCACGAAAAACCTGCCAATTATTCTTTCATTAGGGTTTTTGGATGCTTGGCTTTTGCTTCCACACTCACTGCACACAGAAATAAATTTCAGCCCTGAGCCAAACCGTGTGTGTTCTTAGGATACCCCCTGGCATGAAAGGTTATAAACTCCTTGATGTCTCTTCAAAACAAATCTTTGTTTATAGGGATGTTGTATTTCATGTAGACATATTTTCCTTCCATACCATTGTAGATGCTGAGAAAATGATAGATCCTTTTCCTGACTTGGTTTTGCCATCTCCTTCTTTATCTATTCCTCATGACACATCATTGCATTTAGATCAGAACATTCCTTCTTCATCTTCTGTCCTTGACATCCCTCATCAAAGGGAATCTTCTCCTCCTGATTCATTCTCTTCTGAAACTCCACACACTGATGTGCACTTAGGTGCTAACCTTAGAAAATCTCAAAGGAATTCTAAACCACCTTCATACCTCAAGGATTTTCACTGCAATCTGATTTCTCACTCTGAAAGTTCTAGCACACTTCCTCCTTATCATATTGGGAATTTCATTTCATATAATCACTTGTCCAACTCTCACAAACACTTGGTGCTGAATGTTTCTTCTCATCTTGAACCACTCTTCTTTCACCAAGCTATCAAAATTCCTCAATGGCGTGAAGTTATGAAGCTTGAACTTGATGCTATGGAAGAAAATCATACCTGGTCCATTGTCCCATTACCTAATGGGAAACATTCAATGGGCTATAAATGGGTTTATAAAAATAAATACAATTCAGAAGGTTCTTTGGAAAGGCACAAAGCACGCCTCGTGGCTAAAGGCTATACACAACAAGAAGGGTTGGAATATTTTGACACTTTCTCCCCAGTAATCAAAACTGTGACTATTAAAGTGATGCTCACTCTTGCAGCTTATCATAATTGGCATTTGATCCAACTGGACGTGAGTAATGCTTTCTTAAATGGAGACTTATTTGAGGAGGTCTATATGGATTTTCCCCCAGGTTATGAGCTTCATAAATCTGTCAAACAGGGGGAGAAATTGGTTTGTAAATTACACAAATCCATATACAGTCTCAAGCAAGCTTCACGGCAATGGAATTCCAAATTTTCTCATGTTCTCATTCATCATGGCTTCACTCAATCAAAGTGGATTGTTCTTTATTTACGAAAGGATCTGGTGATAACTTTGTTGCATTGTTGGTCTATGTTGACCACATTGTCATCACCGCACCTAACATTCAATACATTGATTCCTTGAAAGTGTTCTTGCATTCTTAATTTAAACTCTAGGACCTGGGCTGCTTGAAATATTTCTTAGGGATTGAGATTGCTCGCTCCACATCAGGTATTGTTATTTTACAAAGGCAGTATGCCTTGCAGTTACTCGAGGATACTGGTTATCTGGACTGTAAACCAGTAAATACACCTATGGATCCAAAGACAGCCCTCAGCTTACATGATGGAGACCTGTTACCTGATGCTATTCATTATAGAAAGTTGATTGGGAGACTACTCTACTTAACTCTTTCCCGACTAGATAAGCTAAGTCAGTATATGTCTCAACCAAGGGTACCACATCTTAAGGCAATTCATCACCTTCTTCGGTATTTGAAAGGGTTCCCAGGCCAAGGGCTTTTATTCTCTTCCTACAAAACATCTCATAATGGTGTTGTAGGTAAGACTCTTCGACTTCAGGCATTTTCAGATGCGGATTGGGAATCCTATCCTGACACACGAAAATCAACTACTGGGTTCTGCATTTTTATTGGTGAATCCATGGTTTCTTGGAAATCAAAGAGACAACCTACTGTCTCTTGATCATCAGCTGAAGTCGAATACAGAGCTCTTGCTGCCACAGTTAGTGAAGTCATCTGGATTAATCAGTTGCTAACAAATTTTCAAATCAAGATTGCTACTCCAGTCGTCCATTATTGTGACAATTATGCTACAATTCAAATTGCCACAAATCCTATTTTTCACAAGTGAACGAAGCATATTGAGATCGACACTTCATTCGTGAAAAGATTACTGCTGGATTAGTTAAGCTGCTTCCGATTCGGTCACAACGTCAATTGGCTGATGCTTTTACTAAACCGTTACCTCCATCCAATCTCAATTCTTTACTAGTCAAGATGTGTGTCAAGATTATATACAACACATCTTGAGGGGGAGTATTAGGAATTATTTTAGTTCCTTTTTTTTTCTTTCTTTTCTTCTCTTTTCCACGTGTAAATGGTTTGTTAGTTTGTTTCACCCATTGTAAATTAGTTAGGGCAGCTGGCATTTTTTCTGGCTATTTATACATGCATAGATGGTTCATTTGTAACAAGAAATTTAGATCAATAAACGAGAAATATATTTTTCCATTTATATGAATCTGGAGGCAAAAGAGGTTGTTCTGTCTAATGAGGAGATATCTGGTTCTGAGCTGGAAGATATCACTCCTGAAAGGAAGACTGCTAATGGAAATCTTTCAGATGATGAAAAATGAAAATTCACAAAGGACTTGAAAGAGCTGTCAGCAAGAGCTTAAAAGGATTGACATTACAGAAATACAGCAAAAAGAAAGGGACACAAGAGTAGTTCAAAAGAGAAGGCGTAGAAAACCTAATTTGTTGATGAAGCGGGAGGATGGTTATGATCATGCTTGGATAAGTGGATGCAAGGATTTATTTGAAGTACATCGTAATGGTAAGATCAAGAAAAAGACAGTTCACCTTGAAGTTCATCGTCAAAAGAGTTATCTTCTTCGACTAATTCAAGAAAGGAGAAATCACCCGATTTTTTCAGCAAAAAGGGATCTCAGAGTGAGAAAATGGTTACTTGTGTATCTGAAGATCATTTATCAAATGATGGATCTTCTCGTAGAAGGGATTGGCCAAAGAAGATAGAGAGCATAACGGTGGAGGAGGAAGAATAGATCTTTAGTGACACTGATGGAAAAGATGAGTTGTCACTTCAAGGATTTGACAGGAGCAAACAAATCAGAAATGATATCATTGGTGGGAAACATAAATATGAAAAGATTAGAGACAAGGTAATTAAATTCTCGTTTGTTTGATGGTTTCTGTTTGTGAAATTGGTTTACGTGCCTTTGAATTCTTCTATTAATATTTTTTATTTTTTTATGAGTGATGTAGATGGTTGTTTCTCTCTCTACGTCAAGTCCTGCAAAACCCAAATCCAAGAAGAATTCAGCGCCAGAAACGAAAAAGGTACCATCATGTAATAATACTGATGATGGAGATTGATGATGCCTTTTGAAATATCTGGTTTTGTAGTTGTGTTTGGAACACACGCTAAAGCGCCGTCTTGTTCATCCTTTTGTGATTTAATTAAATTCATTTTCTTACTCTCAATTATTCGGTAATTTTCAATTCAGAAGTCTAGGAGAACCCAAATTGTTAAAAATTATGGTGAGGAGTTTGTTGGCACTAAGATACAAGTTTGGTGGCCAATGGACAAAACGTAACTAATTAATGTTGACAGCATGCTTTCCATTGTAATTTATATTCCTACTTATATTTTCCTTAACCAAATAATGGTTTCCTTTTCTGTTTCTTGAGCATTGTATTAAATTGGGTTGCCCCATGTCATAGGAGTGAATTACCTTACCACCCCCCAAAGCAAACATCCCAAGCTTCCGAACCCGGGGAAAAAAGTAATGTGACGTTTATGGACCAACTAGGTAGTAGTATGGAACTCTGTAGAAAAGTTCCATTCTGAGCCTCTTTTTTTATGTTGAACTCTGTAGTGTGTCAGACATCATCTTAGACTACATGCCAAACCATGTTGGAGGCAATTTTTTCCTTGAATATTATATGTTCACCAGAAATTATTTTCTCACTTTTTAGATTTATTCAGGTTTTACCTAGGCATTGTTAATGCTTTCGATCCTTTGAAAAAGAAGCACAAGGTGAAAAGATAACTGTTTCAGGGCTTCACAAGGATCTTCCTCCCGTCATTCTAGTTATGAGTGTGTCTGGCGAAGCTTATTACCAAACATGTTTAATTATTTATATTTTTCATATTTCCGAGTTTAAAGAAGAGTTAATTTTGAAAGGTAACTCTTATCTTTATGTAAAAACAAGTAACCCGTTTCAACTTTGACCAACAAAAAGATTAATGTATGAAAACTTGCTTATTTACTTAATAAGTAATCTGTTTAAGCTAGCCAAACATGTTTTTACTTTACCTTAAGAACTGAATTGCTTAGTGGAAGAGCATACTTGTGTTGCAGATAAAACGACCACCTTATTTGACTCATGTTTTAGTGCTTTACCATACCTGCATGTTTGTCTGTCTTGTGCCGATTATATATGAAGATGATGGGAAGAAATCTTGAATCTGAGTAAACAAAGATGGGAATTGGTTGACATGTGCCCTCAACTGGTCACACACTGATTGTACTCATTCACATAATCAAAAGTTTGGTGATTTTTCCATTTGTTTTCTCTAACTTTCTTCCTCTGTCCTATTTACTTTGTTATGTAACTACTCTATGCAATACTTTCAGAAGGAAGAGGCCAATCTTCCATCTTCTGCTACTATGCTTGATACGTTCCAAATGACGTTTCAATTAATTTTCCTTATTTAACTTAAATGCGTTATCTTGAGTAGTACTATGGCAAGTAAGGGCCATTTCCCGCAGAGGATTAATTCAATAATGTCAATTGCTCACTAAAAAGTAAAATTAACAATAATATACGAAATAGATTAAATGGGGGGTTTGGTTCGTTGAACTAAGGACAACAATAAATTCAAAATAGAAAAGACTTGAGATTTGAAATAAAAAAAGTGGTTTTTGATTGAAAGCGAGAAAATGTGATTGAGGGGTATTTCGTTACCGCAAGAACGATTTTCCTAGCAGTTATCTCAATCTCTTCTTGCATGTTAGTTGAATAAAACAAGCTCTTTACTCAACTCTATTCATTAAACAACCTAGAACAAGCTTCTTAGATTTAATTTAACAAATGCATTACGATGAAAGAGATGACTCGAATTAAGGGTAAACTCACAAGCTCAGTTTACTCATTTAAGTGTTAGTCAACATACATTCAATTGAAAATTCCTCATAATTTATCGAAATGTACTTGCTACAAGGTTTTAGAATAAATAGATATTACGTACTATAAATTTTAAAATAGCATTAATTGAAACAACCCAATTATTTAGTTGTACACCTAAACAATTAAGAAGAATTAAATTAACATTTAATACAATGGATTAAACACATTAATCAAGAGAACTACAAAGCACAAATTAATTGAAAATCATAACTCGGGTTTGAAATAACCTCCAATCACAAATACGTTTAGTTACCCATGAAATATTCACAAATAACTAACAATTTCTTACATAACATTGGTGGAAAATGTGAAAAGAAAAACATATTGATAAAGAGAGAAATGGATGAGAATTCTTCAATATCAATGGGTCTTCTTCTCCAAGCTATTGCACCATCACTATCTTCCAATTTTCTACCAAAATATCCAAGAAAATCTAGGTTAAAAGGAGGAGAAGAAAGGAAAAGAAAAGCTAAAGAAAAGGAAAAAGATATATAAATCGACTGCCAAAAATAATGGAAGAAGAAAGTCTACCCTCCTTGCTAAAATCTTGCATTTTTAACTAAAACCTAAGGAAAATTGCAGCTTAGTCCCTAAAATTTAAAGAAATAAAAAGTATATCCCCGAGTGGCACACAATTTCTGCCCATTTTGGGCCTAAACATGAGCTAGGCGCCACTTATTGATTTTTTTAAAACACTATTTCGGCAGCGTCTTCAAGCCTCCTCTTCATTTCTCTTTATCTTTTTCGTCTTTTCTCGCATAAATTCCATCAAATCATCACTCAATGTTGGATTTTCACCTACACAATAAAAACAACTAAATTAGGTAATAAATTGCTAATGAAACTTACAAGTATCTATGTTTAATGGCCCGAATAAGTGTAAAACCTGTACTTATCATACTTCTAAACTTAAATCTTTGTTAGTCCTCAAACAAAGCTATACAAACAAGCATACAAGCACACAAATTAAAATCAAACGATAATACTATAAAGCATCCCATTTCCTTTTATTCATTTTTTCCAATGTAGGTAGTTCCCACTCTGGTCCCTAAGGGTAGACTTCTTCGTTCGTAGATCGTCTCTTACACATTGGTGATGCATAGGGCCAAATTACTCAATGCTGACACACACTTCTTACGGTAGGCAACTTTTTCCTACAGATTTTTTTCTTTTTTCTTTTAAATAAAAATAGATGGAAATAACATCTAACTTTCATTTGAAGTCTAAGAACACTCTACAAAATCAATTACTGAGTCAGGAATCAGTACAATTCTAAATAATTTCTTTCACCAGTTCAACAACCCCCAAACTTATCCTTTCATTGGTAGAGTAATTGAAGAATTTCTAACAGCATGGTCATTTAAGTTTACTTAACAACCTACAAGTGCAGCCAACAAGTGCGTGTAATGAATCTCATGACCCAAGTGCTCAATAAAGAGTCAGTCACGGAATAAGTGGATGAAAATAAACAATACTTAGCATTCATGTCCCCAATTCATAAATCAATGCATTGCAAAGCTCAAAATGCAATTGGTAAAACTAACAAACAACACAAACAAGCACAAAAGCAAGTGTTTAACCTGAAATTTGAGTTTGTAGCGAGAACAAATTTAGCAAAAACCACAGTATTCCACAAAAAAATTAACAAAAATTTAGCACATACCACCTCGCCCCCAAACTTAAATTGTACATTGTCCTCAATGTACAAGCAAAAAGAATAGAAAGAGCAAGAGGATCAAATACTCCCCTAAGTTGATTTTGACAGTGATGGCTGTGATAATGGTTGAGGACCATTGGTGACAAAAATTCATAAAAAACAAAAGAAGTGTCCTCCCTCATGCTTCTTCGATCGAATCCTTCAATTGCATTTTCTCCATGTTTTGAGGTACAAAGGATTCAAAATATGGCTTTAATCAA
The DNA here is from genome assembly GCF_002742605.1 of Olea europaea var. sylvestris. NCBI lineage: Eukaryota > Viridiplantae > Streptophyta > Magnoliopsida > Lamiales > Oleaceae > Olea > Olea europaea. The sequence continues at coordinate 706,595 of NW_019227738.1, read as the reverse complement.
TGCCCATTCACTGTAAACTTTTTCTCAATTTGGAGGCTTTTGATTTCTAGTACACCATGAGGAAAACATTAGTAACAACAAAAGGGTCAATCCATTGAAAACGTAATTTACCTGGAAATAACTTGAGGCACGAGTGCAAAAGAAGAATTTTTTTGTACGACAACAAGAGCTTTTCTTGAAATTATTTTATCAAGGTACGCCTTAGTCTTTTCCTTGTAAATTCTTGGACTTTCATAGGCCTCGTTTCGAATTTCCTCAAGTTCATTGAGGTGAAGCTTTCTTTGATCACCCGCTAAAACTAGGTCCATGTTGCATTGCTTGATTGCCCAAAATGCCCTATGTTCAAGTTCGACCGAGAGGTGACAAGGCCTACCATCAACTAACCGATAAGGGGACATGCCAATCGGTATTTTGTATGCCGTCCTATAAGCCCAGAGTGCATCGTTGAGGTGAAGACTCCCATTCTTTTATTGGGATTCACATTTTTTTCAAGGATGAATTTGATCTCTCGGTTAGACACTTCGACTTGTCCACTAGTTTGCGGATGGTAAGGTGTAGCCACTTTATGTGTAATGTTGTATCTCTTCAATAGTGCCCAAAAAGAGCGGTTGCAAAAATGTAGTCTCCCATCGCTAATAATAGCTCTTGGTGTTCCAAAACTTGCAAAAATGTTGGATTTAACAAAATCTACAACCACTTTAGAATCATTAGTTCAAGTGGCCTTTGCTTCCATCCATTTTGACACATAATCAATGACAAGAATGATGTAAAGATTACCATAAGAGGAAGGGAAAGGCTCCATGAAATCAATGCCCCAAACATAAAATTTTTTAACAAAAAGTATAGGTGTTTGTGGCATTTGATTTCGGGCTCCCAATGTACCTACTCTCTGACATCGATCACAAGATTTGCAAAAAAGGAATGCATCTTTGAATAGGGTGGGCCAATAAAATCCACTTTCAAGCCCCTTGAGAGCCATCCTTTTTGCTCCAAAATGTCCACCACATGCATAGGAATGACAAAAGGTTAGTATTGAATGAAATTCATTTTCAGGCACGCACCTTCTTATCAATTGATATAGACAATGTTTCCACGAGTACGGCTCATCCCACATAAAATACTTGGCCATTGCCTTGAGTTTTTGCCTTTGAACGGTGGTCAAGTCACTTGAAATTCTCTTAGTGACTAAATAGTTTACTATATTTGCAAAACAAGGAGATGTGTCTGTGACGTGAAGTAATTGTTCATCGAGGAAGCTCTCTTGCAATGGGAGAGTTTTTCTCTCATGGATAAGACAGCTGAGGTAGTTGGCCACAGAATTTTCACTCTCCTTTTTGTCTTTAATCTCAAGGTCAAACTCTTGTAAGAGGAGTATCCATCTAATGAGCCTTGGTTTTGCCTCTTTCTTGGCAAGCAAGTACCTAAAAGTTGCATGATCAGAAAAGATAGTTACTTTAGTGCCAATAAGATATGAACGAAATTTCTCTAAGGCAAAAATAACTTCTAAAAGCTCTTTCCCAGTGGTAGAGTAATTGAGTTGGGCATCATACAAAGTTCTTGATGCATAATAAATAACATGTGGTGTCTTTCCGACTCGTTTCCCTAATACGACTCCCAATGCAAAGTCACTTACATCACACATCAACTGGAATGGCATATTCCAATCTGGTGGTTGAATGATGGGTGCTGATGTCAAGAGTCCCTTCAAGATTTCAAATGCCTTTTTACAATCTTCATCAAAATGAAATGGTATCTCCTTTTGCAACAGCCTGCATAATGGTCTTGCACACTTTGAAAAACCTTGATAAACTTTCGATAAAATCTTGCATGTCCAAGGAAAGAACGAACCTCTCTCACACTTGTTGGAGGAAGTAAAGAACGAATCAAATCAATTTTAGATTTATCAACTTTTATCCCCTTGAAGAAATGATATGGCCTAACACTATACCTTGATTGACCATAAAATGGTATTTTTCTCAATTAAGTACTAAGTTAGCATCTATACATTTCTTAAGCACAAGTGTGAGATTTTTCAAGCAACTATTAAAGGTATTACCATAAACACTGAAATCATCCATAAAAACCTCAATGATATTTTCAATATAATCAGAGAATATACTTATCATACATCTTTGAAAGGTTGCAGGAGCATTGCAAAGGCCGAATAGCATGTGCCGGTAAGCAAAGGTGCCAAACGGGCAAGTGAATATTGTATTCTCTTGATCCTCTGGAGTAATCACAATTTGGTTATAACCTGAATAACCATCAAGAAAACAATAATGAGAATGGCTTACTAATCTGTCCAACATTTGATTGATAAAGGGTAAAGGGAAGTGATCTTTTAGGGTTGCACAAGTTTTCTATAGCCAATACAAACCCTCCAACCCGATTGGACCCGAGTTGGTACAAGTTTATTCTCTTCATTCGTTACCACTGTGATTCTGGACTTCTTTGGAACAACTTGGACCAGGCTACCCACTTGCTATTTGAGATGGGAAAGATAACACCAACGTTTAGCAATTTCGAAATTTCTTTCTTCACAACCTCCATCATTGGAGGATTCAAGCGACGTTTTGCTTCTCTTGATGACTTTCCTCCATCTTCGAGCAATATTCGGTGCATGCACAAGGAAGGGCTTATTTCCTTGATATCGGCTATTGTCCAACCAATAGCTATTTTGTGTTCCTTGAGCACATGGATAATCTTGTCTTCTTGAAGTGTTGTGAGATTCTTTGCAATGATCACCGGTAGTGTTTGCCCTTCTCCCAAATATACGTACCTCAAATGCTCGAGAAGAGATTTGAGTTCCAAAGTAGGGGCCTGGATCACTGAAGGTAAAAGTTTCTCTTTAGATATCGAAAGAGTAATATATGAGAGATTATACCTTGGTGAAATACTCGGTAGTGACTCAAGTGATGCCACGGTTTCAACAATATCCTCGCATAATTGTAAATTCGTGCCCAACTCGATGAGATTGTTAACATCAATGCTTTTAATCAAAGTGGTATCCAATGCATCTTCATTTGATAGTTCAAAATTTTTTTGTACTAATGAATCCATTATGTCAATTGAAAAACAAGCATGAACATCATTACAATACCTTATTGATTCAAAGATATTGAAGCGAATAATCTTACCATCAAACTCCATTGTTAAAGTACCATTACGTACATCTATCTTTGTATGCCCAGTCCTCATAAATGGTCTTCCCAAGAGCAATGGTGGCAACAGAGATGTTGATTCATCTTGCATGTCAAGAACATATAAATCTGCTGGAAAAATCAATTGATTTACCTATACCAAAACATCTTCCAACACACCCTCTGGAAATGCATTAGATCTATCAGCAAGTTGAATAATAACATCAATTTCCTTAAGTGATCCCAAATTTAGAGAAGCATAAATAGAATTTAGCATGACATTAATAGATGCTCCTAAATCTAGCATTGCTTTTTCAAATCTAGTGTTACCAATAATGTCAGGGATGGTAAAACTTCTTGGATCTTTACATTTTGGTGGAAGTGTCTTTTGCAAGACCGTCGAGACATTTCTCTCACCCTTACCACTTCATTACCTTTCAATCTATGCTTGTTGGTGCACAATTCCTTGAGGAACTTTGCATAATGGGGCACTTGATAAATGGTATCCAGAAGTGGTATGTTCACTTGAACCTTGCGAAAAGTCTCCAATATTTCCTTCTCGTGTTCATCCCTTTTGGACTTCATAAACTTGCTACGAAATGGAGGAAAGGGAACATAAGTAGGAATGGATCTTTTAGAATCTACCTTAGATCTCGACGTTGGAGTCGTAGCTTCATTTTTTTCACATGCTAAGTTCTTTTCTTGCGTTGACTCCTTAACATGATCTTTCATCTTCCTTGGTATCTTTTCCAAAAGCTTTCCACTTCTTAGTGTCACGACACTAGCATTTTCTCTTGGGTTGATTGCTTGATAAGGAAGTTTTCCCCATCCTTGAACCTCAAATTTACCCACCATGTTGGCCAATTGACTCATTTGTGTCTCCAAGTTCTTTATCAAGGTTTTTGTCTCTTGTTGAAATTGCATTGTACTAGAGGTTAAGGACTTAACCATATCTTCAAGAGACGTCTATGAACTTTGAAATGGAGTTTGTTGATGCGGTTGAGAGTGTTGTGGTTGCCTTTGTTGATTGAACCCCGGGGGATGATTAAACTGTACTTATGGAGCTATGAAATGATTTCCTCCATAATTGAGATTAGGGCGATCTCTCAATCCGGGATTATATTTGTTAGAGCATGGATCATATCTATGTCTTTGTTGCATTGGAAATTCCCTAATGGCATTCGCTTGCTTTGAGGCTCCTTTTTGTAATATCGGGCATACATCAGTAGAATGTCCTACAATAGAACAAATTTCGTATGCTTTTGCTTGTTGCATTGTCCCAAGTTCCATTTGTTGTACAAGCGATGTAAGACCGGCTAGTTTTCGTTCAATGTGAAATGTTACTCCTACCTCACTTGCTTGTTTAACCGGTGTCGCTTCTCTACTACCAAATTGTTATGAGTTGGTGGCCATGTTGGCTATCGAATCCCTAGCAATTGTCGGTGTCTTATCCATTAAAGCTCTTCCGCTCGCCGCATCAATTATACTTCTCTCCATCGGAAGTAATCCTTCATAGAAGTATTGTAGAAGTAATTGGTCATTGATTTGGAGGTTTGGGTAGCTAGCACATAGCCTTTTGAATCTCTCCCAATATTCATAGAGATTTTTCCCTTGAAATTGTCGAATGTTACAGATTTCTTTTCTGATATTCGTAGCCTTTGAAGCTAAGAAATATCTCTCCAAAAAGAGTTTTTACATTTCATTCCATGTAGTAATAAGACCGACTGGCAAATAATAAAACCACTTCTTAGCAGTGTCTGCAAGAGAGAAAGGGAATGCCTGCAATTTCACTTGCTCTTCCGAAATACCGACTGTTTTCATGGTTAAGCAAACCACATGAAACTCCTTCAAATACTTATTAGGATCCTCCCCGGCGAGTCCATGAAACATGGGGAGTAGATTAATCATTCCGAATTTTAGTTCAAATCCCACCTCTACTTGAGGATATTGAATGCATAGAGGTTGCTAAACTAATGTTGGAGCTGCAGGTTCCTTTAATGTTTGATTTGCATCTGCCATTTCAGGCTCTATGCGTTCGGACTCACTTGAGGATTCAATGTTCAATTGCCTTAGATATCTAGTTGGAGAAATGTCTTCTCCACTTTCCGATGTATCGACCTCTTTTCTTGATTTTAGGTTGTAGTATGTTGTAGGATTTTTGCTTATTCACAACCTAAACGACAAATAAAATAACAAAAATAAATAGAAAGCAACAAAAAGAAAATATTGTAATTAACAAATTGATAAAACAATCCCCGGTGATAGGACGCCAAAATTGATACATTCCAATTAATTTTCCTTAATTAACTGAAGTGTGTCGTCTTGAGTAGAATATGACAAGCGTCATTTCCCGTAGAGGATTGATTCCATGATGTCAATTGTGCACTAAAAAGCAAAATTAACAATAATAGACGAAATAGATTAAATGGGGGAGGGGTTTGGTTCGTTGAACTAAGGAAAGCAAAAAATTCAAAATAGAAAAGACTTGAAATTTGAAATAAACAAAGTGGTTTTTGATTGAAAGCGAGAAAATGTGATTGAGGGGTATTTCGTTACCGTGAGAATGATTTTCCTAGCAATTACCACAAAAGATATTCGTTCTCTAGATTAACAACAATTCGAGAATAATTACAAGCTCAATTATCTCAATCTCTTCTTGCATGTCAGTTGAATAAAACAAGCCCTTCACTTAACCCTATTCATTAAACAATCTAAAATAAGCTTCCTAGACTTAATTTAACAAATGCTTTACGACGAAAGAGATGAATCGAATTAAGCCAACCTCACAAGCTCAGTTTACTCATTTAAGTGTTAATCCACATATATTCAATTGAAAATTTCTTGTAATCTATCGAAATGTAATTGCTACAAGGTTTTAGAATAAATAGTTATTACGTACTATAGATCCCAAAATAGCATTAATTGAAACAACCCAATCATTTAGTTGTACACCTAAACAACTAAGAAGATTGGTTGTACACCTAAACAATTAAGAAGAACAAAATTAACATTTAATACAATGGGTTAAACACATTAATCAAGAGAACTATAAAGCACAAATTAATTGAAAATCATAATTCGAATTTGAAATCACCCCCAATCACAAATATATTAGTTACCCATGAAATATTCACAAATAACTAACAATCTCTTACAAAACATTGGCGGAAAACATGAAAAAAAAATCTTATTGATAAAGAGAGAAATGGATGAGGATTCTTCAATATCATTAGGTCTTCTTCTCCAAGCTACTGCACTATCACCATCTTCCAATTTCCCCCCAAAAAAATATCCAAGAAAATCTAGGTTAAAAGGAAAAGAAAGAAAAAGAAAAGCTAAAGAAAAGGAAAAAGATGAAATTGTCGGCTGCCCAAAATAATGGAAGAAGAAAGTCTGCCTTTTGCTGAAATCTTGCATTTTTAACTGAAACCTAAGGAAAATTTGCAGCTTGATCTCTGGAATTTAAAGAAATAAAAAATATATCCTCGAGTGGAGCTGAGGTGCCATAGTTTCTACCCAATTTTGGGCATAAACGTGGGCTACTTAGTGATTTTATTTTATTTTTCAAATACCCTTTTGGCAGCATCTTCAAGCCTCCTCTTCGTTTCTCTTTATCTTTTTCGTTTTTTCTTGCATAAATTCCTTTAAATCATCACTCAACATCGAGTTTTCACCTACACAATAAAAACAACTAAATTAGGTAATAAATTGCTAATGAAACTTACAAACATCTATGTTTAATGGTCCAAATAAGTGCAAAAACCCGCACTTATCAGTATCTGTCAAGTATATTAAAATTTTAATTTGTATAAAGTAATAGTTAAGAGTTCCTCTGGACCGACTTCGTATCTTTTTAATTGATAAAAACCATATCCAATTTTATTTCCATCATCTCCTAAGTGCTAAATTATTCTTTAAGCTGAAATTAAAGTAAATATCTTATAATCTGTTAATTGAGGCAGCTAGCATGGTTGCCTTTGTTTGGGCTATGGCCCTACTACAGGGGACTTTACTTATGCTTAGCCAGACATGCTCTTAGTGCATTTGTTAGTCTTCTCCATTGTGTGTAGCACTTACATAATTTTTGTTTCACATTCAAGATTATCCTTCGTTCTGCGATTACCTTAAATAATTTAATTCGAGTATTCAACCTATGAAGAAAAGAAAGAGGAAAAGTAATGAGGAAGGAAATCTATTGAAGCTTAATTTCTTGTTGAAACCTATTCAGTTCTTCATTTTGTGTTCTTTCGTAATCCCCTATCTGATATTTTTCCTCCCCACCCCCAGTGAATAGTTAATCGAACGTACTTGGATGAAATTATTATTATTATCTTTTATGAACTTGAGCAGGAACGAAAAAAAGAATGTTGATAATTGGGCTGCTTCACTGTTTCTTTGTGCTTTACTTTTTTTTTTGGAAAAACAATTGGCCCAAAGATGAATCTTTTTTATAAAATTGTATTTTGCAAATAATGTTTTTCTTTGCCTCTTGATGGGTTGTGGTGTGCCGTACACGTGGCACAATCCCAACCCTTGGATGATGACGGTTCATTGATCCCTTTTGATACTTCACCTGGCCCTTGGTCTTTCGTCTCTCTGATTTTAGTCGTTTTCTAGAATACTCTTTTCTCTGTGTGTGTGTGAGGGTTTCTTCGTAATCTTTTCACTCTGTAAAATGAAATCAAATTCTTTGTGATGTAATCTTTTCTTCTGCTAGAAAGGGAATGATTAGTGATCTGTGTGATCTTTGTGAGAGAAATTTTGTAACAGGAAAGAGGCTAAATAAAATCGAAGAAATCTTTGATTTTTTCGATCATTTTGTACGATTTCTTTGTGAAACTTAGTGAAATCTTGAGCATACTCTTGATTGAGGCTCAACGGGTGATTAGGTTATTTTGGACTGAACATCCGAGCTCCTTTTGGAGCGAAACATATTTGGTGTTTATTTTTCTTTTACTGATTTCAAGTTTTTTTTTGCGTTTTTGTTTCATAAATCTCTGAAAATACAAGTTTATTATAATTTTGGGACCAACAAGTGGTATCAGAGCCCCTTTTTAAAATTTCTATGTCATTTGAAAAGCTTTTTGGATCTGCAAGATTTGAAGGTTTTCTGTATAACTTTTAAGAAATTTTTTAAAGTAAATTTGTAGATCTTGCAAGATTCGACAGTGAACTGTTATTTCCTTGAAATTTCTGTTACAATATCCCTTATTTTGGTACTGACTCATTTAATATGCTGTTTTTGCATTGAGTTCTGTTAAATCAGCACAAATCGTACTGAGTCTGACGAGTTGAGTTAACTCACCCTGAGTCCACACCGAGTTCTGATACATTGCTGAGTTCATACTGAGTCATAATAACTCGGAGGGTTCCTGTGCGTGGTTTGATATTCTGATTCAATTCTTGGTACCTTTCTAGTTGATGTTTTATTATGAAATCAACATTTCAGAATCTGGTATTTCCTTTAAAACCTCACTCACTTTTTATTACTGTAACCCCAAATAAATTGGAACTAGTCATTAAGGTAAGTAATCTACCATTACTTTCCTTTGTCCAGATCCCTTAAGAGGATCCAGGAATCTGACGGAGTAGTGGAATTAAGGATTACCACCCCTTAGGCTATTAAATAGTGCACATTATATCTGTCATCAGTTACTGGTCTCTACATAAATTTTGTATGCTAAACTCTCATGCATATATATCTCATTGCATTTCTGATAATCGAATTCTTCTTGTTAAAATCTTGAAATTTGAGACTGCAATACTCTGTGTGCTGCATTGTTATAATTTTGAAAATATTTTGTCACTATGTCAATTTCTCAAAAATTTGATGTGAAACCTAGAATGGTACTGGAGATTTTAGTCTCTGGGGCCAGAAAATGTGAGCTCTATTAGTTCAACAGAGATGTGCAGGTGCCTTTGATGACACCTGGGCTGCTGAAATTAGTGCCTATAGGAGACAAGAATTAACTAAGATTGCTTGGAGCACCATTTTTCTGCACTTATCTGATAATGTAATTAGAAAGGTAGGTGAAACTACTACTGCTGAGCATTATGTACAAAACTGGAAAGTCTATACTTAACCAAAACCATGCCTAATAAGTGCTATCACCTAAGACAGTTTTATAACTTTAGGTTTTACCCTTCTAACAGCCAAGAAGATAATATTGACAAATATACAAAATTAACTCAAGATCTAGCCAATTGTGATGAAGAGCTTTCTGATCAACAACAAGTTGTTGGCCTGTTAAATTCTCTAAGTGAGAAATATAAGGATGTTAGGAATGCCTTAGAGTATGGGAGAGAGGACCTTACTGTTGACATTATAATCACTGCTCTAAGAAATAAAGACCTTGAGCTACAAATTGATTCAAATCATTCCAAGGGAGGTGAGGGCCTGCATATTAAAGAAAACCCCCTTCGTGGTAAAAAGACCAATTAGTGCAATTTTATCTTCTCTAAGAAAGGAAAATATGTGAATCAGAAATCTAAAGACAAAAATAAGAATCAAGTGAAGAATAAAAATCAAGCCAGGAAGTGTTATTACTGTGGAAAGATAGGACACCTAATAAAAGATTGCTTTAAGAAAATCTCTGGTTTAAAGGGAAGTAATAATGCTGATGGCTCTACAGCAATTGCTTGCAACCATGACCCTGATATTCAGGGGGTTGTCCTTGTCACTACAACCAGAAAAGGATCCAAAAGAATGGGTCCTTGATTCTAGTTGTACCTTCCACATGTGCCCTATTAAAGATTGGTTCTGTGAATTTGTTGAACTTGATGGGAGAAAGATCCAAATGGGGAATGACATGAGTTGTCAAATAAAGGGTATTGGAAAATTGAAATTAATGCTCAGCAATAACTATATTCTTGAGTTAACCAATACCAGATATGTCCCTGAACTCAAAAGAAACCTAATCTCCTTAGGGGAACTAGATAACAACTATAACATTGTGATCTATAAAGTATTCTCAGTCTGAACCTTAATAATAAAGATATAATCTCCTCTTCTAAGACAAATGGGATTTATACCATTTGTACTGAACCTTTAATAGGTCACAGAGCTACAGCCTGAAACTCTATTTCAACTAAATTTCTAATCTGGCATAGAAGGCTTGGCCACATTTCTGAAAAAGGGTTAATTTCTTTGAATAAATTTGGATGTTTTGGAAATGATAACATCAATAAGTTGGATTTTTGTGAAGACTGCATAATTGGAAAACAAACTAAAATAACTTTTAAAACTGGTCTTCACAAATCCACTTCCATCTTAGACTACTTACATGCTGACCTTTGGAGACTAGCTACTGTAAATACTCTAAGTGGATTCAGGTTTTATCTACTAATAGTAGATGATTTTTCAAGAAAGATATGGACATTTCTTTTAAGACAAAAGTCTGACACTTTTCAAAATTTCAAACAGTGAAAATTAATGATTGAAAATTAGACAAATAAGAAAATCAAAGCACTAAGAATAGATAATGGACTTGAGTTTTGCAATTCTGAATTTAATTCTTTTTGTAAATAATTTGGAATTCTGAGACACAGAACTGTGACTTACACTCCTCAGCAAAATGGTGTGGCTGAGAGGATGAATAGGACTCTATTGGAAAGATTCATGTGTATGCTTCACAGTTCTGGTCTTCCGAAACTGTTTTGGGTGAAGCTGTAAAAACTACAACTTATTTGATAAATAGAAGTCCATCTAGTGCTATTGCTTTCAATATTCCTGAAAAATTGTGGTCAGGAAGAATGCTAGACTATAGTAAACTTAAAGCTTTTGGTTGTGCAGCATACTCTCATCAGAATGAAGGAAAATTAAAACCTAGATCATTAAAATGTGTTTTTCTAGGATATGGGGAGGAGACTAAAGATTATAGGCTTTGGGTTAAAGAACAAAATGGCTACAAGGTTATAGTTAGCAGAAATGTTATCTTCAATGAAGATATATTTCCCTGTAATAGTTCCACAACCTCAAAATCTGAAGAACCTGTATTAATGAGGGAAATTGTTGTGGAAAATCAATCTGAAACTATTGAAGATCAAAATGTTTTGATTGAGGTGGAGTCTACTCAATTAAATGATGACAGCAATTAAAATGATTCTGGAACTGGGACTGAACCTGTAAATCTACCACTTGCTGATTATCAACTCACAAGAGACAAAGAGAGAAAGAACATAATACCTTCAACTAGATTCAGAAATGATGACTTTGTTACTCTATTTTCTGTTCTAGACTCCTTAAACTCTGAACCCAACAGTTTTAAAGAAGCAATAAATTGCTCTGATTCTAAGCTTTGGAAGAAAGCCATGAATGAGGAAATGGATTCCTTAATAAAAAATAAAACATGGGTTCTAGTCAACAGACTTAAAGATAAAAAGGTAGTTGACTGCAAATGGATTTTCAAAATTAAAGAAGGAGACTTTAAAATAGAAAATATAAGATATAAGGCGAGATTAGTGGCAAAAGGTTTCACACAAAAGGAAGGAGTAGACTTTAATGAGATTTTTTCACCAGTTGCCAAATACACTTCAATTAGAATTTTATTGGCTTTAACTGCCCACTTTAATTGGGAACTGGAACAGCTTGATGTCAAAACAGCCTTCCTCTATGGTGACCTTGATGAAGTCATAATATATGAATCAACCTAAGGGCTATGAAGTTGAATCTAAGATAGAAAATGTTTGTTTGCTGAAGAAGTCTCTTTATGGGCTGAAACAAGCCCCAAGACAGTGGTATATAAAATTCAACTCTTATGTTCAGACTTTAGGCTTTGAAAAAAGCAACTATGACTCCTGTTTGTTTTTCAAAGGGTCAGGTGGACCTGAATCCATTTATTTGTTATTGTATATGGATGATATGTTACTTGTTTGTCATGATAAATCTGAAATTGAATCTGTTAAGTCAAAATTAAAGTCTGAATTTGAAATGAAAGACTTAGGTCCAGCTAATAGAATCCTTGGCATGGAAATAATAAACTCTAACTTTAAAACAATCTGCTTATATAAAGAAAATACTTGAAAAATTATCTATGTTAGAATGCAAACCTGTTTCATTGCCCATTTCTAACCATTTTAAATTGTCTAATGATCAATCACCAAAATTTGATGATGAATTAAAAAGAATGGAAAAAGTGCCTTATGTTAATGCTGTAGGATCCATCATGTACCTCATGGTTTGTACCAGACCCGACTTAACTCATGGAATCAGTATTTTAAGTAGGTTTATGGCAAATCCTGGGGAAACTCACTGGTTAGCAATAAAGTGGATGTTCAGGTACTTGAAAGGTTCAATTGACCTAAGATTAAAGTTTAATAGAACTAATAAAGGTATAATCTTAAAGGGTTATACTGATTCAGACTTTGCTGGTGATCTTGATGGGAGAAGATCAACATCCTCTTACATTTCTACTTTGTATAAAGTTGCATTAGTTGGAAATCTCAATTACAAAAATTGGTTGCACTGTCCTCCATAGAGGCTGAGTACATTGCTGCATGTGGTGCTGTGAGAGAAAGTATTTAGTTAAGAGGATTGTTAAATGAAATTGGTTTTGTTAATGAATCTGTTAGTATTCATACTGATAACCAAAGTGCCATTCATTTAAATAAAAACCCAATTTGTCATGACAGAACAAAGCATGTTGATATAAAATTCCATTTTTGTGAGAAATATGGTTGAATAGGGAGTGATTAGTCTTGTTAAAATCCTTATAGAATTTAATCCTTCTGATTTAGGAATTAAAATTCTGACACTTAGTAAATTTACAAATTGTTTGAAAATTCTAAACATCGCCTAAAAGTTAGATCAAGTGATATTTAGAAGCTCATTTGTTGAAAATCGAACTAACTTTAAATCTTTTCTTTTACAGATTTCTAGAGCTAATGAAGTCAAGTAAGGCTTGAACCCACTAGTTGAAAAAAAAAAAAAATAGTTCAGCAAGGTGGAGAATGTTGATAATTGGGCTGCTTTACCATTTTTTTTGGGCTTTACTTTTTTTTTTTTTTTTTTGGAAAAACAATTGGCCCAAAAATGAACCTTTTTTTATAAAACTGTATTTTGCAAATAACGTTTTTCTTTGCCTCTTGATGGGTTGGGGTGTGCCGTACACGTGGCACACCCCCAACCCTTGGATGATGACGGTTCAGTGATCCCTTTTGATACTTCACCTAGCCCTTGGTCTTTCGTTTCTCTGATTTTACTCGTTTTCTAGAATACTCTTTTCTCTCTCTCCATGTGAGGGTTTCTTCGTGATCTTTTCACTCTATAAAATGAAATCAAATTCTTTGTATGTAATATTTTCTTCTGCTAGAAAGGAAATAATTAGTGATCTGTGTGATCTTTGTGAGAGGAATTTTGTAATAGGAAAGAGGCTAGATAAAATCGAAGAAATCTCTGATTTTTTCGAACATTTTGTACGATTTCTTTGTGAAACTTAGTGGTATCTTGAGCATACTCTTGATTGAGGCTCAACGGGTGATTAGGTCCTTTTGGACTGAACATATGGGCTCCTTTTGGAGTGAAACATATCTGGTGTTTATTTTTCTTTTACTGCTTTCAAGTTTTTTTGAGTTTTTGTTTCATAAATCTCTGAAAATACAAGTTTATTATAACTCTGGGACCAATAAAGAAGACGAAAAAGTCAAAGGTAGGATCATCAACAATGCAAGAACATGGTACCTACTTGTCTAAAAGGTTGTTTTGCTTCTGAAGTTATAGAAAATTTGAAAAGTTTGTATATTTTTTCATTTATACTTGTAGTACCAAGTATAGCCTTCAAATAGCTAAATCTTCTGCCTTCAGATACAAAAATAAACCTTGTAAACGTAATAAATCTAGGGAGAATTCTATAGCAAATGTCATTTGCGTTGAGGATTGAAAAGCTAGGATCACACGATATAAGCGTCAAGAAACAAGAATAACTCGATCAAACAGAAAATTAAAGTTGAACACCAAGGAATTATTTCAGTGAAGCCCTGGAGGTTTGGTGATCGCTTCTAATACCTACATCTCCCGTTGAGCATCTAAGAAAAGGATTATGTTCGATTGCACTAATAACAGCCCAAAATGGCAACAAAATTACAAAAGTTCAGAGAGATGAACAGCAAGAACTTATCTCTCAAAATACAATGACAGCACTTGAAGATACACTAAGAAATCTCCAAAAGCCCTATGAACAGAACCAAGAACCAACAACAATTTGAATCACACAGATTCTCAAATATTCACACGGAATATTACACAATTGAAGGATTACATCATCATTCTCAACTTAAAATCAGGAATTTTAAGTAGGAAACGCGAAGGTAGAGTCAACCCCTTGCATTTTTCCCATTTTCTATCTTTTCTCCCAAGAACCCTAAGAGCCAGAGGAATGGAATGAGACAAATGAGAAAAACCAAGCATTGATGATCTCTCCCAATTGAACCGTCACCAGAAAGCTAGGGATCATTCTAGATCCTTTTCATCCAACGTTCAGGAACATAACATGTGTCACCCATCCATAAAGTTGTTTCACAAAACATGATTTAACCAAGTCAAAATTATGGTAGCACCGAAGTAAGAGAACAAGGGTTCTACTCCAAGGTGTCAACTTCATATATTGTTTGTGAACAAATTATTTATGATCAAAATATAAATTATGTCACACCGTATTTTTCAACGCAACCATCCAACTTATATTATCACAAGTGATTATATGCACTTTAATTTGCATTCTTAGTAAATAAAATCACTATTCGTTTATTTTAAAATATTATTTTATCATAACAAAATATACTACTTGGACACACAACCCAACATAAATATTAATGAATTCGACAAGAAACTGAATAATATGAAATAAATCCAAATGTCTAATAATATAACAAGCCCCCATTATGAACTTTGTATAGGTAGTTCTTAGTTAGGGGTTTGAGTTGAAAGCGTTAACTCAAAAGTAGAGCTCAAAATCGTGAATACAAATAAAAGGGTATATGCTATCTTCAGAGAGCCGTTCAACATCAAGATTGATGCAATCACAATTTTATTTCTGAAAAAATTAAAAAGAAAAGAAAATGGTAGTCGAATTTTGCGTCGCTATCTAGAAGTCAAATCAGCACGCAGGAATGGAATTTTTCCAAGGACTCTTAGTGTGTGTGTGAGTAAAAATATATATCAACTTGTGTGTGATTTTTCCCCATTTGAGTCAAGTTCATGCATGGAATCCAATAACCCTAGTGGCATTTTCCCTAATATTACAAATACAACCACCTTATGGAGGTGGGATCAACTTGTGAGACTCAATAGTTGTTTCCATTTGAGAATATAAATCCATTAAATATTATATACATGGGATATCAATTTGTGAGGATCAGATTGGCCTGGTAAATAAATAGTTTACATTAATCTATATGGTCTGTGCTGTACATTGTATGTGGAATCAGAAACAATATCGATTCATGTATAGCTCATTTAATTATTTATTATAATGCACCAGACTTCATAATTAGCTCTTGAAATATATATAAATATATTTTATTCTGTATCCAAGAAAGGATGGTCCTTCTGCTAAGTTGACTCATTATCAAAGCCAACAAGTAGGTTAAATATTCAAAAGTTGCAGCTCTTTAGTCTGAAAAATGAATATAGTGACAAATGAAATTCTAATTAAAGACATGAGGGTATCCAAGAAAGGATAGTCCTGCTGCTAAGTTGACTCATTATCAAAGCCAACAAGTAGGTTAAATATTCAAAAGTTGCAGCTCTTTAGTCTGAAAAATGAATATAGTGACAAATGAAATTCTAATTAAAGACATGAGGGAGATGGAACCTCTCCCCCCGGGCCCCCCTAATCCAGTGAATTTGATAAGAGTGCTAGGTTTCATGAATATTTTAAAAATTAAGGAGCTTAATTTTTGCTCATGCTCGTGCAACAATCGTTTACTCATTTAAGTTGGGTAAAATGTAATGAAAGTACGAGAAAGTTGTTTCATAAAAATTATTCACAGGGCCGACCTTGATAATTATGAGGCCATAGGCGATTCATATTAACATAAAATGTGAGGGTCAATTCCAATTCATTGCAATTTCTATATATAGCAAGTCCTGAATGAGGTAAATTAAGAAATCTCCATCAACATGTCTAAATGATGTCTTTGATTTGCAAAATTTAGCCCTGGCAAATGGGAAAATGTCAGTGGTGTGGGGAATTTACTTATCATGCATAACAGAAATAAAAACAGACTTCAATTTCCATTAAGGATCTACTTTGTGTTTAAATAGAAATCCTAACAGAAATTGTACCTTTTACGAAATCTGTAAACTCCTTTGCTTTTCTTTGATTCCAACAACCTTAATTTGTCATCCGCAATTGTCCAATTGTCAAACCTTCAACGGAATTCCACACAAAGAACAAGATTGTAGGAACCAGAGTTTTCTCCTCTTATGCTCGCAAGAATGAAAAATTATCTACCAATTGAAAACCCTAGCAACTTATTTATATATAAGTCCAAACGAGCTTAGCTTGACCCAGTTCAATATTTAATTAACAATTTAATTAAATTTGATCCGTGAATTAATTAATCTATTTAATTAATTCGGGCTTATAAATAAGCAACCCAATTAATTAATTTATCCTAATTAATTTATCCAATGTTTGTTAAATTAATTAATTGACAAATCACAATCTTTCAATTCTTCTTTTGCGTGCAATCCATGAGGTTCCCAATAATGATGTCTAATGACGTGAATTATTATTTTGATCTAATCAAAATCGATAAATTAAAACACACTTTTAACTTATCATCAACTCACGTTCGTCGTCCTAGATTGATATCTAGCAATGTGTCAGAGCAATACATGTGACGAAAAATATTACGTGGTATGACAAAACCAAACTCGTTCGTTTATCGTGAATCTATAATCCCTTCGTCAATATGATCCGATCAACTACGAGATATGAAAGTGTGTTAGTCCTGATTATCAATCATATCTTTCATTCCACTATTAAATCAATATAAGTCAAAGACTCCTTTTTGATTTCTTAGTACACCTTGACCAAGGATTTCGTTATCGACTTAATTAAATGAAATATATATCATAATCTCTTACTATCTAAAAGTGACGAATCCTCTATTGGTCATTTAAAACCTTCACACAATTCTTGACATACCGAACGATATCGTATTAGCAGCGCTTGGCAGAGCAACATCCAACACCACCAAAGCATAATTGTTCTCATATAAGACACTATGTGGACCTCGAGTCAAATGACCAATTCCACTACTGAATGCTAGAAACGAACCACTGACACTCAGATAGTTCTCTATGTGGAATCTCTTAGCGGGTCTTCAATATTTTGTTTTATAACAAAACATCTATGTGTTCATTCAAGTGTCACCACACTTTAAATTTTGAGATCGGCTACTTACTTCACAAATAAGAAATACAACACGTGGTGGTCTATTCGTAATAACGATATCCGTGTCTCGTTATTACTTACGACCACGTATAATTTAAGATTCAATCATATGTAATTTGTATCTCACAATCACAACTCCTTGTGATTAATAGATTACCAAGATTTGAATCTACGGATTCTATTATTTAATTTAATTGAATATTAATTAAATAATAGATCTGCCATAAAATTCCATCAATTATATATTAAATACGTTTATGTCCAATTGAAAAACTTTCTCTCCAACTTCAAATTTCAAGTCTTTTCTTCTGGTATCTGCATAACTCTTTTGTCTATCTTCCGCGGCCTCTATCATGGTACGGATCTGAATGACTTTAACTATTCTTTCAATAATCTCTGGTCCCAAAACTCTATTTTCTCCAACTCCATCCCAATGAATAGGTGATCTGCATCTTCTACCATAGAGAGTTTCATATGGTGCCATTCCAATAGCTGCTTGGAAAATGTTATTATATGCAAATTCCACTAAAGGTAGATACGATTCCCAACTACCTCCTAGATCCAGAACGCAGGCCCTTAGTATATCTTTCAAAGTTTGAATGGTCTTTTCAGATTGACCATCGGATTGAGGGTGAAATGTCGTACTGAAATTTAATTTTGTTCCATCGCTCCTTGTAAGCTGTACCAAAACTTTGACATAAATCTCGGATCTCTATCAGACACAATGGACATAGGGATACCATGCAATCTTACAATCTCTGTAATGTACAACTCGCCAACTGATCTAGACTAAATGTCATTTTTACTAGAAGAAAATGAGCGGACGTCATTAGACGATCCACTATTATCCATATCGCATTGTGTCCTCTTGCTGACTTTGGAAATCCTACCACAAAGCCCATTACAATATTCTCCTACTTTCATTCAGAATTTAATAACCTTGCCCGTCTTTGATGTGCTACTTTAACTTGTTGGCACACTATGCATTTTGCCACAAATAAGCTTATACTTCATTCCATATTCCTCCATCAAAATGTATCTTGAAAGTCTCGATACATTTTTGTACCACCAGGATGTACAATGTACAGGATGGAATGACCTCCTTCAATATCTCCTTCCTCAAAACTTCATCTTTAGATACACAAATTCTTCCTTTAAACATTAGTGCCCGATCCGAAGCTATTTCGATATCCTTTTTCTTATAAGTACCAATCTCATTCTTGATCTTCTGCAAGAATAGGTCTTTACCCTGTGCTTCTATGATCTAACTTCTAAGAATAGGTTGAATTATCAAAGGTGCTGAACAAGCGATGACTTGTTCTTGTGTGGTAATCCCTTCAATTTGTAAATTTTCCAAGTCTTTGATTAATTCCATTTGAGTAGCAGGTAATGATGCCAGCTATCCCATCGACTTCCTATAGAGAGCATCGACAACAACATTAGCCTTACCAGGATGGTAATGAATAGTGCAATCATAATCGTTTACTAGCTTCAACCATCGTCTCTGTCTCATATTCAATTCCTTATGTGTAAAGAAATATTTGATACTCTTACGATCCGTGTAAATGTCGCACTTTCTTCCATATAGGTAATGGCGCCATATTTTTAATGCATGAACTACCACTGCAAGTTCTAGATCATGCGTTGGGTAGTTCTATTCATGTTGCTTTAATTGCCTTGACACATAGGCAATCACTTTTCCATGTTGCTTTAGTACACATCCCAAACCTTAACAAACCCTTTCGAGCCTTTAGGTATGGTTAACATGGCTGCTATAACCAATCGTTGCTTTAGCTCCTGAAAACTTTGCTCACACTTATCTATTCATTGAAACTTCACTCATTTCCTTGTCAATTGTGTCATTGGTCCAGCTATTTTGGAGAAACTTTCTATAAATCTTTGATAGTACCCAGCCAATGTCAGAAAACTTCGAACTTTACCAGCATTAGTCGGTATCTTCCAATTAGTTATTAATTCCACCTTTACTTGATCTACTTCAATTTCTCGAGCAGTAACTACATAACCAAGGAATCCAACTCTCTCAAGCTAAAATTCACGCTTTTAAAATTTGGCGTATAACTTTTTCTTACGCAATATTTCTAGAGCTATTTTAAGATGTTTTTCATGTTGATATTTACTTTTAGAGTATATCAAAATGTCGTCAATGAAGACTATGATAAATTAATCCAAAAACTGACGAATTACACGATTCATTAGATCCATGAACGCTGCCGGAGCATTTGTCAACTTGAACAACATAACTATAAACTCGTAATGTCCATAACAACTTCTGAAAGCTATCTTAGGTATATCACTTGCCCTAACCTTTAATTGATGATATCCAGATCGTAAATCAATCTTAGAAAATACCTTAACCCCTTTCAATTATTCAAACAAATCCTTGATTCTTGGGAAATGATACCTATTCTTGATGGTCAAACGGTTCAACTCCAGATAGTTGATACACATCCTCGTACTTCTATCTCTCTTCTTTACGAACAACACTGGTGCACCCTATAGGGATATACTTGATCGAATAAAGCCAATGTTGAACAATTCTTGTAGCTGAATTTTCAACTCCTGAAGTTCCTTTGGAGCCATTCAGTATGGAGCTTTATATACTGGTGCCGCTCTGGGAACCAGATCTATTATGAATTCCACTTGTCTATCTGGTGGAATACTAGAATATCTTCTGGAAACACATCTATAAATTCTTGTACCACTGGTACATTCTCAATCTTTATCATTGCTTGTTTTCCTCCTAAGATGTTAACTGGAAACCCTTGAGATGTTTCTTTTCTCAATATTTTCTCGGCTTATAAGGTCGATACTAGTTGGAGATGGGGTTTGGTCTTTATTTCAAGGAAAGAAAATTGTTCTTCTCCTAATTTCTGAAAGGACACTTCCCTTTTTCTACAACGAATGGTTGCATAATTATATCTTAACCAATCCATGCCCAAAATCTCAACAAAGTCTATTATCTCTATCCCATACAAGTCAGTTTCAAATGTTTTTCCCTCAATTTTAAGATTCACCGACCTAGTGAACTAATCTACGTTCAATGTTCTGCCTGAGGGGATGGTAACTTCTAGTGTACTCTCTAACTTACCACAATTAATACTAAATTTAGCAATAAAAGTTGTTGACACAAAAGAGTGAGTAGCTCCTGAATCAAACAGTACATAAGCAGGTGTATCAGATATCAGTAATATACCTGTTATCACATTTGACTCCTCTACATCCTTCTGAGTCATTGTAAAGACTCGTGCTTTCCCCTTTTTATTCTGTTCACTGTTATCATCATTTTTTTACGCAAAGATGGGACAATCCTTAGTAATATGTCCTAGTTTACCACACCAAAAATAGGCATTCTTCCCATACAAGCATTCCCTACGATGAGGCTTACCACACTTACGGCAAGGTGCAACTGTGGCTACTATGGCCTTACTAGCATTAGATCCGATATTAACTTTCTTATTTTGCCATTTGCCTTTTCTTTTTTCTTGGCCATTTTCTCTTTTCAACTTGCCCTTTATCCTACTGGTTGTACAATTGACGGTGTTATTCTGCATTTTCCTTGTGATACCAAATAGCGTGAACTCGTTCCAGCATCTCATGGTATGATATGAAAAGATGTGACATAAGAATCAAGCTTAGATCTGGGTTTAACCCTTGCTCAAACCTTCGAGTCTTCTTAATTTTCGTATCCACCAGGTATGGAGCATACTTTAAGAGTTGGTCGAATTTTCGCTCATAGTCAATTAGGGACATATTACCCTGCTTAAGTTGAAGAAATTCACTTTCTTTGAAATCCCTTAAAGATTGAGGAAAATACTTGTCCGTCACATCCTCCTTGAATTGTTCCCAAGTTAACGCCAATTACTCCTCAGATGTCCTAGTTTGGGACATCGAATTCCACCAGTAACTTACATTACCGGTGAACATAAACTCCGCACACTGGGCCTTTTGGGTGTCAGTGCAGTCGATGAGTTGAAAAATTTGCTCTAACTTACGAAGCCACTCCTAACTAATAGTGGACCAGATGTCCCATTGAAGGAATGAAGCTTATGCCTTCGATATAACTCAACCATCAAGGCATGAGTAGGGAGAGTAATAGAAACTGGTGGTGTAGGTGGAGCTAGATTTTGACTCAGCCTACCAAGATCTTGAACCGCTTATAGGAGACCCTTATCAAGTTGTTCTGGTTTGCTCGAGACATTTCCCTAGAGATAAGATATAATATTTCACATTAACTTCATTTACCAATACCAGAATACTTAAAATAAATAAGGCATTAATCCTCAACTTGATTATAATTGATTTTTTTTCTTTATTAATAGTACTCATTGAAATCAGGATATACAATAGTTCGACAAATTTTTACTTTCAATAATATGAAGGAAAATATATCACAAGGAATTCGAATCTAAATTTCTAATCCATACGAATCTTACGAATCTTCTTTGGTAGAGCTTCATCTTCAAAGGAGTCATTTGCCTCAGGCCCTGACTCTAGATCTATCTCAACCTGTGGTTCAGGTTCATGCTCATGATCATTCTCTAATTCCAACCCAAAATCATCATCATGCTCCAATTTTGGATCTTCATCTGGGTCTGATTCAAACTGAAGTTCGGGCTCGACCTTATCCTTGGGCTTAATTACTATATTCAGTTGATGATCTAAGCTCTTTCTCCACATGTCTAGAAGGATTTGACAATACATACCAAATTCAATTGTATTTGGGTGCTCTAGAGGGTTACCTTCTAGCATCTCATCCCTAACCATGACTCTCATGTTTTCCCATTGAGGTAAGAGTGAATGTATGAGGTTATTCACAGCCTTGATATGCGTGGTCTCCAATCCCGCATCTATAGCTACCATACATCTCACGTAGATGTCATGTACGTGTTCAACAAGTGGACGAGACGAGTGAGTCACATAGTTTTTATAGGACTAAATGATGGACCTATGGTTCAACGCTGTTCTACAAGTTGTGGCCTTTCCAGTGATCAGATAAGTTCTAACTATATCTGTTACATAAGTGTCTAATTATATTTTATCTCTGTTAGTGATATCAACTTTTACATTATGCTCTTGAGGTTTTTATATAATGAGCAATTATCATTTCTTCATCTATATTTAAAAAAAATATAAATTAAATAACATATTTCATTATAAACATCATAAGCATTTTCATAGATTCAATCTTAAATGATTTATAAATCATGCTCGAAAAATAAAGTGGAACATAATATTTTATTCCATACCTTGGGTTCATCGGATAAAGTCAACTGATTGACGCAAGATGCCATGGAGTGTCTTAAATATTTCATTTTTCTCATTTTTAAATTTCCTACTTGTACTTAAAATGATATAGATATCTATATTTTTAAAATGACGAGTCGACAGAATCGACTAAACTCATGCTCTGATACCACGCTGTAATGCCCCGACCCGCATGGATGGAAACGTCACTAGATTAACTGTATTCTAGCCGTAAATTAGTTAACTATATTTTTAGTGAAAGGTATAAAGATTAAATTTTAGAATTTAATTCAAATTTTTTTTCTTTTTTTTAAAAAATAATTCAATACTAAAAGAAAGCAACTTAAAAAATGTTTATAGAATGGGTTTCATGCATGTAATGACTATTGACGTGAAATTTTTGGCAAAATTTTAAAAGTAATGTTGCTATTTTAGTTTTTATCTCAAACGGTAATTGTCAAAATAAAGTCGTTTGCATAGCTATTGACCTCGAAACTTCATCAAATTTTAATTAAAGTAGGAAACTTCTTATAATATGATATAGTAAAAAATTTGCTTTCATCGACATCATATGAGGTATTAAAATATTTTTCAAAACCCAGCAGCAACCCGATTGAAAGGTAAATCGGTACAGTTCACTTAAAATGACATAAAATTCCATAGAGATCAAAACCATTTGGTTTCATCTAAAAATTCCAAGTAACGGTCGAGTTATGAATTTTTTAAGTCAAGGCAAAAGCTGGAAACACAACACTAGCCAATCTAGTTTACCTTAAGTGACATATAAAATTCTACCGATATCGGATTGACATAATTCTAAGTTTATTCAGCAGCTATGTAACTGGCTTTGTATAAAAATGCCAAGTAACAAAAGACTTATGAATTTTTAAAGACGAGGCAGAAACAGGAATTTTTGAAGAGACGACAAAACTTTAAATCGCTAAATTTTTTTGTAAACAATAATTTGTAAATTTATTTCTATGTCACATATCTAATCTCAAACATAATTTAAAGAAATATTCTTAGAAGAGTTCCACATATGACGTCGATAGAAATCCAAAAAAATAAACTTAAATATTTCATGTTTAATTAAAATTTTCAAGTTACCGACTTTCTGCATAAATGTCGCATCATCCTTTATCATCATCCACTCCCCAAAAAAAATTCATTCAACTTGTAGGAAAGGAATTAACCATGAGTTTGAAACTCAATAGATATCATCGGTGCATTTCATTATCAAATTAGAAATTTTGAACTATAGATTCATACTGTCGCACGTAGATGGATTTTCGGCAAAATCCAATTACTATAGCATTATAATAACATGTAAAGTCGGAGAATGATCATTCAAACTATAGAAGTCCCGAAGCACCATACCCAGAGGTACCATTTCATTTAAACTATTGTATTACTGAAGCACCGTACCCGAAGGTACCAATTCATTCAAACTTTTATTGAAAAATGTAATTTGAAAATGAAATAAACACTTGCACCTCTACCTATTTTGAATTTCCTTGGATATAAAAGAACCAAATGTGTAAAAATCATTTCTTCTTCTCACCATTATTATTCCCTTAAACTTAATTTGACATGAAATATGTTTTTTGAGAGAAAGTTAGAGTAAATTCAGATTTGAGGAGGTGTGTAGTAAAAAAGTGACCTCCTCTTTTTGTAACCTTCATGTTTAAAGAAAAACTAAATGGAGGAGTTGTATTATCATTAAATTTGATCGTTAACTAAGAATTTGAAGAGTTTCTAAACCATAAAAAATTAATTCATATAAAAACATCTACATGGTGATTCGAACCTAGGTTGCCTTTATGGAATACCATGTAAATGACCATTGAGCAACCTAGTTATTCATTAAATCTTTGTAATCAAATTTACTTAAACTTAATCTCTTAAATTGTTGGGCTTTTAATTAACTTATGGCTTGGGCTTTCATAATCTTAAATGGGTTGAGCTTTCATAACTCGTTTCTTAAATGGGCTAGGCTCGTGGTGCTAGATCATCACAAAATGATAACCTAATTTCATTTTATTTCTCAGCCTACTACAGAACCAACGGTTGTTTCATGTTTAGAACATTTCCAACACATCGCTTAAGAGTAAATCAATTTCTCCATACAAAATCTTTTCAAGATTTTATCTATGTAGATTGGGGTGAGTTAAGCAATCTTCTAGTTCTATATCTATAGGACAAGTTGGTCCTCCATATCTTTCATGAAAAATCCTTTAACAACCACAATTGAAACGTACGGATGTCGTTTCCTATTAATAATATGCCTTATACATATAATATTGGGAACACTACAATGCTCCCACTATCTTCTTGTAAATACACAATTCATCTTCATTTTTGATAAAATCAAATCTTTTGATTTTTCAATCAAATCAAAAATTTCAGCTCTAAGAGGCTTGCTATAACCCATACTCACGAGATGTAACTATTGCAACCAAAATTCGAATGAACTTCAACATGGCTACATGCGAAAGGTTTCATCAAGGTCAACACTTTGTCGTTATTTGTAACCTTTTTTTTTTTTACTAACCTTGCTTAGTATGTACGGATATTCCCATCCATGTCGACCTATTCCTTGTAAAAATTTACAACATATGGGTTTTATCCCATCAAGAAGGTCGACCAAGGTTCAAATATTATTTTCATACATTGAGTTTATGTCGGATTCCATGGCCTCCTCGTATCTATTTGAGTCAACACTTGACTCTGCTTCTATGTAATTAGTATGTTCATCATCCTCGATTTCGAATGATCCTACTAGATTTAAATGGAGCTGTCTTGTCCTTAAGAGTCTCTACTTCCTAATCAAGATTATGTCCCTCATCAGGTGTAGGATCAAACTCGGATTCATCTACTTGGTCAACTATATCTGTGGATCTTGAACTCTTTCAAGTTCTAATTTACTCCCACTGTCCTCTTCCAGAGTAAACGTTTTTCTCTAAGAAGACGATATGTCGTGAGACAAAGACTTTCTTCTCAATGGGACAATAGAATTGATATCCAAATATTTGTTTTGGATATCTCACAAATATGTGTTTATCGTTTATATATACTGAAGCTTATTTGATTCAATGCGCTTTTAATAAGTGTCATAGTCCCAAACTTTCATATGAGATAAATTGGGACTATTGC
This sequence comes from Olea europaea var. sylvestris, assembly GCF_002742605.1. Classification (NCBI taxonomy): domain Eukaryota; kingdom Viridiplantae; phylum Streptophyta; class Magnoliopsida; order Lamiales; family Oleaceae; genus Olea; species Olea europaea. The sequence continues at coordinate 680,638 of NW_019227738.1, read as the reverse complement.
CTTTCCATAGCTCGTATAAAGTTCTGTTAACCAACTTAGATGGGACATGATTTAGTGTGCAGCACACTGTAATCAGTGCATGACCCCAAAACGACTTTGGGAGGTTTGCATGGCTTTTTATTAATCATATTATATCTAATAGTTTACCGTTCCTCCTTTTAGATACACTATTATATTGCATTGTATGTGGAAGAGTCCACTACAAGAGAATTCAATTCTCTTTTAGATAATCTAGAATTTCATTTTTGAGATATTCTCATCTCGATCGAATCTTAGTGTGAGGATATCTTTATCTATTTATTTCTCTACTTCTAACTTGAACCTTTCAAGAGCTTCATACTTTAATTTCATAAAATATACATGACCCATTTTCGAAATAGTCATCAGTAAATGTGATGAAATAAGAGAAACCTTATCTAGCATTAATTCACATGGGTCCACATTTATTACTGTATATTAGACCAATAATTATGCAGACCATTCTACCTTTCAAGTAAAAGGAGATCTGGTCATTGTGCCTAATGGGCAAGATTCGCATTTTTCAAATGATTCAAAATCAGTTGACCTCAAGTATCCATCTTTATGTAACTTGGAAATGCCTTTCTCATTGATATGACCCAGTTTGCAATGTTAAAGATAGATGTTATTCAGATTATCACTTTTATGCCTCTTAACTTCTATGCTTATTATAGAATATTTAGTGTTTAGAAAATAAATATCATTTTGTAGCTTATCATAACTATCAAGATTCTAATCAAGATGAGCAGGAACAACAATTGTCCTTAACATTAAAATAATTTATGTACGAATATGAAATTCATTTTAATGTTCCAGCTATGATGGGTACAAAGTAACATTTTTCTAATTCCAATACTAAGCCTAAAGGCAATAATAAAAAGTATGCTCCTACAGGCAATGCAGCAACCTTTGTTCATCTTCAACATGTAGGTCAACTTCTTCCTTTTGCAGTGGTCTACTTCTATTTAACTTCTCCATATTTGTATAAATATACGATCCACATCTGGTATCAAATACCTAAGAAACTCATGAAGTGGACGTAAACCATATAATATCTTCCAATGACTTTTCATTCTATAATGAAAACAGGGTCATTAGATTTGGTATTTGTCCTTCGCTTTGACCGTCGTAGCCATATTGGATGCTTTCTCAAAGCTCCTTTAAACTTCCTCTTAATACCCTAAGATGAATCAATGACTTGCCCATTACTAACTTTGATATTAGGCTTAACAGTCTTAAGCATGTTATACAATTCAATGAGTATTCAATTGAGTTTATTCATATCATAATTCATAATTAGTAATAACTCTCTGATAGAGATTGCAGAGCTAAGTCAATACTTAATTCATAGTTCATTACTGAACTTAATCGAGACAACTTCTCAATGCTAAACATTTTCAGTATATGAGCACCGACTGAAGACCCATTTGTCATTTTGCACTAGTATAGTTGCTTGGAAGTCTCATATCCTTCCATACATAATTATTATCATACAACTTTTTGAAATGAAAAATCATATATTAGCATCTATACTCTCATATGGCTTTTGTAACTCAAGTGACATAACGTAAACATCACACATGTCATAGTAATATTGTCATCACTGTGTTATTATAGCAGCCACCTGTTTCTTAATTGACTCATCAGCAAGTGTCTCTAGAAAGGGCTACTCAAGGACATAACCAATTTTCTCATGCCTGAGAACAATTCCCAAATTGCAGTGTCAATCAAGAAAATTTGGTTTGGTTATTGGCATTCAATAAACTTCTCAACTATATATGGTTACTCAAGATTCAATGTAAATGACGAAAAGAAAATAAATAATAAATAAAATGCATCAATTAATTTACCATGGACTTTTATTAAATTAATTATGCTCCCACTGTTTAACTTAAATTTATGACCCTCTCACGTAAATTTATGAAATCCATATCTGATCCCAGTGGGCTGGGATCCCATTTGTTATCTCTAGACCTTGAGTGTACTCAATGAGCCTTAATAAAACATATGGGTAGATACTATTATCAATTGTATCTTCATACAACTCTTAGATCATTAAGCTGACAACTCCTTATCTTCACACATCTTATGTGTTAGCTTAATATGCCTCTAAAATTTGTCTCCTTGAATAGACTCAACAAAAGATAAATTTTAGTTAAGTTAAACCCGTCATTCAAAAATATCAAATATTTCATAGTGTTAAACATATCCCTAATAGACCATCATTGAGTTTACTCAATAAGTTGAGACAATTTGGGAATCTGGTTTTTCACTATAATGATGGAAAATGATTATAAATGTGACTTAATATTTTATTAAGGGGTTTTGCATTTAAATGTCTCATCGTAACAATAATATAATAGTGTGGACGATTATAGACTTTTATTATCTAGTATTCCCAAGCCATAAGGAAGACTAGTTGGCCAATTCCTAGGGGTATTGCATTGATCATACAATGCTCCATCTCCATGGTTTCATTCTCTCCTCGTGTCCTCAATTAGTCCAACTGCAACATGTATCATATACTAGTTGACATGCAGGCCTAAATGAAATTGGATTCACAGGCCCATAGTAACAATAACAATAACAAACTGGCAAGTCCAAAATAATTAAGAGCTCGTAGGCCCACAATAATAACAATAATAATGGACTCACAGGTCCAAAATGATTAAGGGCTTGTAGGCCCATAATTCGACAAGAATTAAAATAACCATTCAATACATTCACATGGTCGAGTCCATAATCATCCATTAATAATGCATTTATCACATAAATGCATTCCTATATAATATCTAATATTATATGCAAACATGTTTCAAGTTTCTAGTGATTAAGGCCATCTAAACTATTTTAGACAAATGGATCGGAATAATTAAATAATCAATTAATCATATTAATCAACTAATTTAATTAGCGGGTATATTTAATTAAAATCAAAATTTAATTAAATATCGAATTAGAGTCCAAATCTAATTTCACAATTATAGGGCGAGATTATTTAATTAAAATCAAATTCTAATTAAATATCAAATTAGAGTCCAACTCTAATTTCAAAACTTAAGGTGATTGAATTTAATTAAAATAAAATTTTAATTAAATAGAAAAATTGGAGTCTAACTCTATTTCCAAGATTTAGAACAAACTTATATAATTAAAATCAAATTTTAATTAAATACCAAATTAGAGTGAAGGAAAATTTTGGGGCAAGACAATTTAATTAAAATCAAATTTTAATTAAATGTCAAATTAGATTCTAACTCTAATTTCAAGAATGTATGAGGAGGGTTAGTATAATTAAAATCAAATTTTAATGAGTCCAACTCTAATTTAAATTGAATCAACATTTTAATTTAGGATAAAATTCCTAAATAAAATAAAATTCAATTTGAGGTCAAAGTTTAATATTTAAGTTAAAAACTAATTTTAATGAAAACTATAAAAAATCGTCAATTTTAAATAAAACTTTAAACGTTTAAAAATTGAAATTTTTAGGTCAAAACCTTTTGAAATTAAAATTTAAACCATTTATATTCTAATTTAAAAATCTTTTGAAAACTTTCAATTTGACCCATTTTAAATTACACGCAAGGCCGCACGATATCAAAAATTGCATGATAGGCCCTTCATTTAAATTTTGCAAACTTTACCATAAACCTTTAATTGTGGGTAGCCCTCAAGTTTTGAAAATTGCATAGTAGCCCCTATATTTAAAATTGCACAATGACCCCTCATTCTATAATTGGTGACGAGGGCTCGCATTATACTAATTGTAGTGGAAGTCTCCGCCTCCAACCTCTCTCTCCAAGTTGACAAAAAACCCGAGAAAGACTTCATTCTCTCTCCTTTCTTCTTGGCGACTTCAACAATTTGCTTCCTTGACATCAGCGCTATCGCCGTAATGCAACGGCAGCATGCGGGCTACTTGTTGTAGCACTGCGCACTGCGTCAGCAAGCAGCCAATGCTACTGCTACAATAGCAGTAGGGCTCGGAGCTGCAGCCTTCAGCAACGGCGACAATCACTGTTGTTTGGTGTAGCAGCAACATCGCTGTCGAGCCCACCTCAGCTGTCGAGTGCAATAGAACCGGGTATCGCCTGCACACTCCATTCCACCCTTTTTTTTATTTTTATTTTTAAAATTTCTGAACCAAATTCCCAAAATATAAAAATCAATTTTTTTCTTAATTGTTAAAAACAAGAAAAGAAAAAAAAATCAACTTTTGATTGCTCCCAAATATTTAAAACAATTTCTAACAAATACAAAGTAGGTTCTGATACCACTGCTAAAAATTTACTTATCATGCGCAGCGAAAATAAAAACATATTTCAATTCCCATCAAGGATCTGGTTTGTGTTTATATAGAAATCGTGATAGAAATTGTACCTTTACGAAATCTGCAAACTCATTTGTTTTTCTTTTATTCCAGCAACCTTAATTTGCCACCCACAACTGTCCAATTGTCCAGCCTCCAATGAAATTCCACACAGAGAACAAGATTGTAGGAATCATGATTTTCTCCTCTTGTGCTAGCAAGAATGAAAAATTCTCTACCAATTGAAAATCCTGACCACTTATTTATATATAACCCCAAACGGGCTTGGCTTGACCCAGCCCAATATTTAATTAACTCATTTAATTAAATTCGGTCCATGAATTAATTAATCCAATTAATTAATTTGGGCATATAAATAAGCAACCCAATTAATTAATTTATCTAACGATTATTAAATTAATTAAATGACAAATCACAATATTTCAGTTCTCTTTTTGTGTACGACCCATCAAGTTCCCAATAATGATGCCTAACGACGTTAATTATTATTTTGATCTAATCAAAATCTATAAATTAAAACACCATTCAATTTATCACCAACTCACGTTCGTCGTCCTAGATTGACATCTAGCAATGTGTCAAGGCAATACATGTGATAGGAAATGTCACGTGGTATGACAAAATCAAACTCGTCCGTTTACCATGAATCCATAATTCCTTTGTCAATATGATCCGATCAACTACGAGATATGGAAGTATGTCAATTCCGATCACCGATCTTATCTTTCATTCCACTATTAAGTCAATAAAAGTCAAAAACTCCTTTTTGACTTCTTAGTACACCTTAGCTAAGGATTTTATTATCGACTTAATTGAATGAAATAAAGATCATAGTAACTTACTATCTAAGAGTGATTAATTTTCTATTGGTCATTCAAAACCTTTCACACAATTGTTGATATACCCGAACGATGCCGTATTAGCAGTCTTTGGTAGAGTAACATCCAACACCGTCAAAGTATAACTGTCCTCATACAAGGCATTATGACGACCTCAAGTCAAATGACCAATTCCACCATCGAACGTTAGGTTAACCACTCACACTCAGATAGCTATCCATGTGGAATCTCTTAAAGGGTCTTCAATATTTTGTTCTATAACAAAACATCCATGTGTTCATTCAAGTGTCACCACACTTTAGCTTGTGAGATCAGCTATTTACTTCACAAATAAGAAATGCAACATGTGGTGGTCTATCCGTAATAACGATATTCGTGTCTTGTTATTACTTACGACCACGTATAATTTAAGATTCAATCATATGTAATTTGTATTTTACAATCACAACTTCTTGTGATTAACAGATTACCAAGATTTGAATCTATGGACTCTATTATTTAATTTAATTGAATATTAATTAAATAATAGATCTGTTATAAAATTTCACCAATTATATGTTAAAGGCATTTATGTCTAATTTTGATTGGACCTAGGACATAACACTTACAAATGGCTTCCAAAGGTGCCCCTCAAACCAAAGAATTCAATTTGAAGCAATGGTTTTCCATAACTTATATATACCATCTGTTCGTGTGACATATATATCTAAGTTGAAGATCTTTTAGAAACATTGTTTTATAAGCAATTAATGATTCTAAATCACAACTGGCAACGTCTTGATGTTGATAGAACAAAATTCAAAAATTGTGGCTTGGAAGAACCAGCTCAAAAACCTTACCACAACCCCAATCCATGTCCAGTTTGAGCTAAAATTGATATATAACTTTAATATAATATTGATAGTGAAATCAGCCAAGCAAGTATTGCAAGCTAGAGCCTGAGCACATAAACTGGATAGGACACCATGCATCAATTATTGTAAGCATATGAACATGAATGCATAGTCCATGCTTTTGTTTTTTGTGTCCTCAGTTTTCATTAATTTATCATCTGAATTTTGATTAATTCAGTTGTCTATGAATGATAAGGTTAGGGAGGAGGTGTTTACAAGGCATCAGAGATTCTTTGCCTCTTTCAGAACTATTTTTGCAGAATAATTAATAATGCAACAAAGATTCTTTGGCTCTTTGAACGCTAGTTTTTGTAGGGATTTTTTTTTTAAATACAGACTTCTAGGTTTATTTTGAGGCCCCCTTAAAATTTGCCTAGTTGGGCCTAGGGTCGGCCCTGAATGCGTTGTCTATTTTTCTACTCATTTCAAGCCATTTTCATGAATAGGAAATTATATGATTGTCTCACTTAAGCTTATGTGAATAGAAGTAGTTGAAGTTAGGAATATTTGTGCCATTAATGCTTTTTTATCTTCCCAAGCCATCTGGATCATATCAAGTGAAATACAATGGGTGGGGACGAAAGTTGATGTGAAAGTAGATATTGATGATTTTTTTGGTTTTTCTATACTAAAAAATTTAATTCATATGAAGGCCAAAAATTATTATAGAATTGGTAATTTCTAATAATTGTGCAATAAGATTTCCATCTTTATATAGAAGTTTTGAATCGTATCAACTGAAATACACTTGGGTGGGGACGAAAGTTGATGTGAAAGTAAATATTGATGAGTTTCTTGATTTTCTATACTAAAAAATTTAATTCACATGAAGGCCAAAAATTATTGTAGACTTGGTAGTTTTTAATAATTATGTAATAAGATTTCCATTTTTGTATAGAAATTCTGAAAATCATATCAAGTGAAATACACATGGGTGGGGACGAAAGCTGATGTAAAAGTAGATATTGATGAGTTTCTGATTTTTCTATACTAAAAAATTTAATTTATATGAAGGCCAAACATTATTATAAAATTGATAGTTTTTAATAATTATACAATAAGATTTCTATTATGAAAAGAGTGAAAAAGAGAAGAGAGAATAAAAGTCAATAAATTTTTGTGTGTTTTATTAAGAACAAAAGCCACATATTTATAGGAAAGAATTTAGGAATACAATGGCAATAATTTCTAGGGCTGTCGAGGTCAAGTTATCATTCATTAATAAACCCTAATAAACTTATCATTTACAACACTCCCCCTTGAATGACACATTACAAAATGTCCACCTCCTTAAAATCTTGTTTGATGAAAATTCATTGATATAAAAAATCAGGCGAATGAAAAAAAGTACAGTTATTTTAGAGTATAAAAAATAAATGCTATCTCATTAAAAATTTGCTAGAAAAATCCAGTGGAATAAAATCTAAGCGAAGGGAAAAGAGTACAGCTACTCCTCCTGATATTGATCAATGAAAATCTTTGACTCGATGCATTTCAATCTCATTAGTTAATTTCTTAAATATAAGTATTAGCAGTGCTTTTGTGAATAAATTTGATCACATCGTCAATCGAGCAAATTTGTTGAATATCAGTGCTGCCATTCTTTTGGAGCTCATATGTATGAAAGAATTTCGGAAAAATATGCTTCGTCTATCACCTTTGATATAGCCTCATTTTGAGTTGGGCAATACAAGTTGTATTGTCTTCATACAAAATTGTTGGACTAACTTTTGTAGAAATTAATTCGTATGATGTTTGGATATGATGGATCATGTTCAACCATACACATTCTCACACTGCTTTACGTATTGCAATAATTTCAAAAATGATTTGATGATGTAGCCGTCAAGGATTGCTTTACAGATTTCCATAATACAATTATTTCTCCACATATAAACACAAACTCTATTTGTAATTTAGCTTTATATGGATCGGATAGATAACCTACATCTACATATACCACTAAAGCAGAACCTGACTTTTGAGAATAAAATAATTTCAAATCAAAAGTGTCCTTTAAGTAACAAAAAATATGTTTAACACTATTTCAATGTCTTTGAGTTATTGTAGAACTATATCTTGTAGGGAGATTTATAGAAAAAGATATATCAGGTCGAGTGTAATTTGCAAAATAAATTAATGCTCCAATTGCACAAAGATATAGTACTTCAAGACCAAGAACTTTTTCTCCACCTTTAAGTGGAATGAAATGGATCTTTTTTCCCATAAAACAATCGAATAGCCATAGTTGATGCCAATGGATGTACATCATCCATATAAAAGCGCTTTAAGACCTTTTTTGTATATGTAGATTGATGAATAAATAATCCTTATGGGAGATGTTCAACTTGCGACTGAGAGAGAATTTGGTTTTTCCCCCAATCTTTTATCCTAAATTCATTTTTCAAATAATCTGTAGTTTTGTTGAGTTGTTAAAAAGTTCCAATTAAATTTAAATCAGCATATGCGAATATAAAATTCAAATGGATCAAATAGGAAAGGATACTATATATATATATATATATATATATGAACCATACAAATAGGCAGTTACTATATCGCGCATATCAAGCCTTTATAACGCAGTTAAACTAATTAGGAATCTAATAGTGATGGTGTTCATTACAGTAGAATATGTTTCATCATAATCAATTTTAGGTCTTTGTGAGAAACCTTGAGTTATAAGTCAGGCTTTATATATTGTAATTTCATTATTTTTATTTCTTTTTCGTACAAAAACCCATTTGTACCAACACAAATTACATTTTCAGGTGTTCGAACTACAGGTACAAGCACCTTTCGTTTATCTAAGGAATTCAATTTCACCTGTATGACTTCTTTTCATTTTAACCAATCATTTCTATTTTGACAATCTTTAACAAACCGTGGTTCAAAATCCTAATTTTACACAATATCAAGAGCCACGTTAAAAGCAAAAATATTGTCTATAACAACATTACTTAGTTTCCATAATTTATGAGATAACATATAATTTATTGAAATCTCATTATTTTCGAACACTTGTGGTTCTTTAGGAACCATATTTTCAATATTTGATTGATTAATCTTTTCTAATGTTACTTCTTCCGAAGTTTTTGGTTGGTTTTTATCTTGTACTTTTCTTTTTCGAGGTACAAAGTCTTTTGAACGATCTGGTCGACCAAGCTTCTGGCTTATTTGAGATTCATTTGTTACAACAAATTATCTTACAGGGACATCAATTTTTGCTGAAATATTTCTACTTAAATATATGATTGTGTCACTTTTCAAATGTCAATGATTACATCAAGTAATTAATTTGCAACATTTTGCAAATGAATGATTTTTTTTTTCAACCTCTTGTTTCCTTCTAAAAAATTTACATTATTTTTCAAGATGTAGTTTTTCCCTCCCAAAGTTGGGAAAGTCATTTTATTAAAATGACAATTTGCAAAATGTGTAGTAAATAAATCACTTGTTAAATGTCCAAGATACCTAATAATAGATGGTGAATCAAAACTCATATAAATCTCAAGTCTTTGTTGGGAATCCATTTTAGTGCATTGTAGGGTAAAATGGAACTTGGACAGCACATCCAAAAACTCGTAGGCGAGAAATATCAGGTTTATGACCAAATACAAGTTGCAAAGGTGAATATTGATAATATGTAGTTGGTCTAATACGAACCAATGATACAAATGTAATATGGCATGACCCCCGAACAATAGCTGAGAGTTTTGTTTTCATAAGTAATGGTCTATCAATAAGTTATAGCTGTATGGACATGCAGTCTGAATCTTCAATTACAATCTCAATTGGAAAACAATAATTATCAAATGCTTGTTATTTAAATTCATCAGCATTGTCAAGACGAATAGTCTTGATTGAGTAATTGCGAAATTGCGCTCGTAATATTATGATTTGAGCAAGTAGTCTAGCAAATGCTACATTTCTAGTGGAAAGTAGGCAAATATGTTACCATCTAGTAGAATAATCAATTAATACTATAAAATAACGAAATTGTCCACATGGTGGGTGTACTGGCCTATATATATCTCCATGAATTCTTTCCAAAAAAATTGAATATTCAATATTGACATTTGTAGTCGAATATCTAATAACTAACTTGCCTTGCGAACAAGCTATACATGGATAATCATTAGGTAAAAGAATTTTCTAGTTCTTTAAAGGATGTCCATGTAAGTTGTTTATTAATCGACACATTATTGTAGCTCTTGAATGTCCAAGTTGATCATGCCAAAGTATAAAACTTTTTTGTTCAATGAACTTTTGGTTCGTGACATTTTTTTTATTCAACAATTTTTATAAATGTATAATACATGTCAGATAGGAGTGCATGACATTTTTCTTTTATCTGCTTCTTGACTGATATAAAAGAAGTTATGTAAAAATATTCAACATTATTTTCTTAAATCGTCTCAAATATTCATTGCAATGGATATATTTAAAATTAACCAAATTTCTTTTGAATTTGTTAGAATAAAGTGCATTGTCAATATATTATTTTTTATTATTTGGTAAAATAATACAAAAAAAAATTTGTCTTGAAGAATGGTATGTTTAGTTGCACTATCAATCAGACAGGTATTTTGACAATCTATCATGAATTTTTCGATATAATAAAATAGATATATTTAAAAAGTTTGGATTTAAATTTAAAAGGTTAAACATAATTCAATACTGTGAAATTAACGAAACATAATAAAGTTTTAAATTTTTTGATCATAAAGTGCATTTAATCACTTGTGATGATGTAAGTTAGGTGTTTGCGTTGAGAAGTAAAGTGTGACATAATTTATATTTTGATTATAAATAATTTGTTCACAAATAATATAAGAGGGTGACATCTTGTCCAAGGTTTGAGAGTGAAATATTTGAATTGCATGCTCTTCAAATGAAGGGGTATTTATAGATTTCCCTCCAAGGTTTGGGATAATTTAGTCGTTTTAAGCTAATGATAGATGGTGGCTCCATAATTGCTCTATAATATCTAATTTTGTTAATAATCACGCTTTATTCATTGGCTCATGTACTTTTTATTGATAGCCTATAACCAGCCTATATTCGAAATATGGTTCGTAGGCTTTGTGCGAGCCTCTTGTATTTTATTCCTCTTGTTTGCATGTCACACTTTGCAAATTGTTGGCTGGGTTCATAAATTGCAATTTTATGCTCAACACGTAGGCCACCATCAATATGAATTTTCTGGACGACAAAATATTAATGACAATGGTAATTAATTGGGAATATGGTAACTATAGCAAAGTAAATAGAACAATTGTGGTGGGTATTGTTACGCGTTGACACACTTGGTCGACCCATTGTGGCCCATGGCCCACCCATGCTAAACCACGTGGCATGGGGTTTGAGGCCCCTGAGCTAACAAAAAAGATACGACATCCAGAAACAACACCTATGACATGGCCCAAATGCTGAAATTGAAATGCACTGGCCGAGGTGGTTCACATCGAGGCCCAAATACCGAGGTCGGACTCCAAAACACCTTTGGCATCACTCCTACCCAGAGATCCAATCTTACACAAGAATCCCCTTTGAATGATTGATGGGACACCCATCATAAAGTGCAAGTGTCTTGTCTTGTTAAACATAGTGGGGACTCTGCCAATTAATAAATGTATAGTAGGCTAGGTAATCAAATATGATGCCTAGAATTTGACATGTAAACCAACGAGATGAGGCCACGTGTACTCCCAATCGAGGGCCACGATTTAACTTGTAATACTATAAATACTCCCCCATGCATCCCATGTAAAGGCAAATGCAAGATCCAGAACAAGAACAACCAATATACATTTTTCTCCTTTGCAACACATACGAGTTCACATATACATTCATCGATCGCGATTGGTAATTATTTGACAATCGTTATATAAACGTCTTGCCGAATTTCGAATGTTGTCGTCCCGCATCTTTGAGCCACTCCCACATCTTAATCTGCCTATTCCAGACCATCCACGTGTCTTAGCGTGTTGGACTAGGCTTGCGTGTACACAGGTTGATTCGGTATCTGTTGACAATTTATTTTGAGGTCAATAGATTGGCGCCATCTGTGGAAAATCATACTATAATCATGAACAACCGTGTGGACAATGCTTACCGAAGAGGAAAATTTGGGCATCCCTTTTCAAAAAGGATTTGTTCTTGAAAAAGAACAAAAGAAAGTTCCATAACTTGGAAAAACCCGAAGTCAAAACTAAGAAAAATGAGCTTAGATGAGGACATATCCCCAGAAAGGTAAGAGAAAACACAGAAGCAGCCTTAGTAGCTCGTTGCAGGCCCCACCACCATCACAGAAAAGGTGGTAGCCGCCTAGATCTCCAGAGAGATGGTTGCTATAACTATGGACATGAGGAACATCGCAAGTCAAAACATGCTCATGGCCCAGATGCAGGGTGAGGGAGGTTTCCACATACCTCCCTATGCGCCCCAAGGGCAATACTAGCAGGAGGATGAAGTCCAAAGCCAAAGGGCTGCATCATCAGGGTACAGTCGAGGTGGTAACCCCATGGAAAGGGAAGTGGAAATTGACATTTCCTCCAACTATGCAGTAGGTATACCCTCTGAGGTCCCATATAACCATGACAACTTTCCATCCACATATGAGGCCGAACAAAGACCTAGGAGATCAAGCAGTCTGTTTGATAGAATTAGCCCAGCAGAACCAAGACACTGGCAGCAGCAATGGCCTTGTGAGCCAAGGACAAGGCCACAGCCCCCACCTCCAATAACTTAACAAACGAAGGAAAGGCATAAAATGTCTCCCGTGTTGTTCCGCCTAGAAATAGGCATCAAAGGAGGGAAGATGAGGCTATGAACCAAGATGGTCCTTCTCATCCACCACCCAAATATGAGGCCGATGAGAACAACAACTCAGATTAACAACAGAGGTCCTATGACTTGGACGACAATGATGAAAATCTACCATTTTCAAGGGAGCTAAGGAGTGCCCTGGTACCAAGCCAAAAAGTTATGCCCAAGATACCAAAATATGATGGAAAAGGTGACCGGAAGAAACACTTGAGCGCTTATAAAACCCACATGAGCCTAAGAGACGCCACCCCAATGGTGAAGTATAGAGCTTTCCACTTACACTTAGTGGAGCAGCTAAGATCTAGTATTGTAGGCTACCGCCTAGGAGAATAAGGAGCTAGCTAGAGTTCAAAACCACCTTCTTGAAGAGATTCACTGTAAGTAAAGAAGGTGAGGCCCCCTCCAGCACCTCTAGGACATGAGACAAGCACCTAGAGAATCTTTGAAAAACTTCTTGTCACGCTTCACCGACGAAATGATGTACTGCGTACAAGTCACCAATCGTGAGGCCTTGTCAGCGCTAAGAGGATGTCTAAATATGAACACCCTATTCTGGAGGGATGTACAAAACCAGAATCCCACCACTTATGACGCCCTACTTGAAATGATGAGGTAGAAGATAATCAATGAAAAATTGATTGAACACTAAAACGGGGCCGCAAGAGGCCTCCCACCTCAGCAGAGGCAGCGAACTAGAAGACTAACCTCCCATTTGATGGACTGCCAGATGAGCCAAGCTAGGAATAAAAATGCAGGGCAAGCATTTGCTACCACAATTTTGAATGTGGTTCCTACCTTGGCACATGAAGATGTCACCCCAGTAACCGACACATAACAGGCAGATACTTCACAGCAGGCCTCCTAAAGAGGCAGTGGCCGAGGACGTGGTTCAGGGCCTAGGAATAGATGAGGTCCAAACCCCTTTGAATATTGTACGTACCATCACTCGTACATTCACAAAGTGACAGATTGTTAAGAATATGCTCAACATGCCTGATGGGAAAGCCCCGATACAGAAGGAATGAGTCGTCCCACGCTAACAGGCCCTCACCTAGGTACGACCAGCAGCCTAGGCGTAAAGAGGCCACTCCCTGCTAGCGGGATGTTTTTCCCTACAGAAGGAGAGAACAAAATGCGGAAAGGCCCAGGGAAGGGCATAGGCATCATAGAGGCCGCAGGCTCAAGAAGAGGCCCTAATCCAAGAGGTAGATATCATCTTTAGAGGCCCCTATGTGGGCAGATCAACCCGAAACTCACAGAGAAACTATGCCCGAGAGACTAAGCACCCCCTATTGACAAGTTACATTGTGGACAGTAGCTCCCGAAAAAATCAGGCACTACCCATTATCTTTATCCAAGAAGTCGCGGAGGGAGTCCACTACCCTCATTGCGATACACTTGTAGTAAGAATTGTTGTGGTGAGGAATGGACTCAAACGAATACTAGTCGACAATGGCAGCTCCGTAAACATCCTATTTGGATATACTTTTAACAAGATGATCTTAGGCCATGAGTTGACCCCCACTACCACTCTCCTGTGCTGATTTACCGGAGACAACATCACTTCGAGAGGAAAGATCACACTTACAGTGGAGATGGGAGAGTCACCTCAAACTACATTAAATTTTATAGAATTCTTTATTGTTAATAGTCGATCGGCTTACCACGGAGTATTGGGTAGACTAGTCCTAAAGGAATTGAGAACTGTCACTTCTATCGACCACCTATACATCAAATTGCCGATCGAGAATGGGGTGGCAACGATTAGAGGAGACCAAAGAAGATCGAGGAAGTGCTACTTGAGCTCCATCAGAAAGGTTGAACCCCGGGACGTCAATGTCATCATAGTTGACATGGACATGACGGACGTCCCAGGTGAGGTTCCTCCCGAATGAAAGAATGTTGAAATGATCGATCCTTCTCCTGAGCGAGAGAAAGTACTTGTACTTGATGAGATCGATCCCCGTGTGACTGAGCATGAACCTCAGATAACCTCCGTTGAGAAGCTCGAAAGCTTCTCGACGGACCCCCGGGACCCCCACCAAGATGTTGAAAGTAGGCTATTGCCTGTCCACTGACTTGAAGGATAAATTCAAGTATTTCCTAAGTAGAAATCTCGATGTCTTTGCATGGAAGTATGAAGACATGGGGGGCATAGACACCAAGGTCAGTCGCCACTACCTTAAAATTGATCCTAAGGTTGTCCCGTATAGACAGAAGAGAAGAGCCCTCAACCTGGAGAGATATGAGGCCCTGAAGGAAAAAGTAAAGAAACTTGCCATCTACTCGAAGTAGGTCTCCAACCCAGTGCTTGTCAAGAAATACAACGGCAAATGTAGGGTATGTATTGACTTCACCAACCTCAACAGAGCATACCCCAAAAATAGCTTCCCGCTTCACAGGATCTACCAACTAGTAGACTCTACTGTCTTACATGAGTTGTTGAGCTTCATGGACGCCTACTCAAGCTACAACCAAATTCCATGTACCCGGCTGATGAGGACAACACCTTTTTTATCACAGACAGAGGCCTTTTTATTGCTACAAGATGATGCCTTTCGAGCTAAAAAATGTCAGGGCTACTTATCAAGGGATTGTCAACAAGATATTTGTGGACCTTATTGGCAAGACGATGGAGGTCTATGTAGACAACATGCTTGTAAAAGGTTTGAAGGCGGATGACCATATAGCACACTTGAGCAACACCTTCCAAATCCTAAGAAGATATAGAATGAGGCTCAACCCCTCAAATGTACGTTTGGTGTTGCCTCTGGGAAGTTCTTGGGATATATGGTCAACCAGAGAGGAATTAAAGCCAATCCTAAGAAAATTAGTACCTTGATCGAGATGAGATCCCCCCAGAAATCAAAGGAGGTCTAAAGCCTAACTGGGTGGATGCTAGCATTGAGCCACTTTGTTTCCACAGTACAAATGCCTCCTATTCTTCAAAATACTAAAAGTCGGGAAGAGGTTCCAATGGATGGAGGAGTGTGAAGAGGCCTTCCAAGGCCTGAAAAGGCACCTAGGACAAGCCCCTCTTTTCTCAAAACCAAAGCCCGAAGAGGTTCTTCAACTATATTTAGCCATTTCCAATAAGGCTATCAGCGCGGTATTAATCAGACAGGAAGGTACCATTCAACTTCCTTACACTAGCAATGCACGTCTATCTCCAGAAACCTTCTACCCCAATATGGAAAAGCTTGCTTTGCCCTTGATTACAGCCTATAGGAAGTTGAGCTCCTATTTTCAAGCCCACTCCATTCATGTATTGACCAACTTTTCCTTGAGGCAAGTACTTCGAAGGCCCGATGCCTCGGGTAGACTATTGAAATGGGCAGTGGAGTTAAGTAAATTTGATATTGTATTTAAAACAACGGCGGCCATCAAGGGCCAAGTCTTAGCTGATTTTGTGGTAGAATTCGCCAATGTACCCAAGGTGGAGGAAGTGATGGAACCTGTTGAGCCCCCCACGTAGAGCCTATCGTGGATGGGTCGACTGGAGACATAGGTTCGGAAATTGGGGTGTTCTTGGTGAGCCTAGAAGGTTACAAGCTGAACCCAGCTGTGAGGTTCGAGTTCAAAGCCACCAACAATGTGGCAGAGTATGAGGCACTCATTGCAGGCGTCAGTTGGCAAAGGAAATGCAAGTGAAGAAGCTACTTAATAGCAGTAACTCCTAGCAAGTTGTAAGCCAAGTTAATGGCAACTTCTCAACCAGGGACAAAAGCATGGCCTCCTACCTGAAGCTGGTGATGAACCTACTTCCATTCTTTGAAAAGTTTGAACTAATCCATATCCCTTGTGTTGAAAATACACACACTGATGCACTCTCCAAACTAGCGAACAGGAAGAACTCCGAACTACTGACAGTGATACCAATTGAACACCTCCTGAAACCATCCATCGAGGCCCTGGACATGATGTGGGTGGAAGGGACACCTACTTGGATGCAGCCCATTGCAGCTTATCTAAAAGACTAGGTCCTCCCCACTAATAAGGACGAGGCCTGAAGCGAAGATCAGCTCATTTCATCTTCATTGATGAAGTACTTTACAAAAGGAGCTTTTCATCCCCAAAAGGAGCTTTTCATCCCCACTTCTTCGATGCGTGGGTGGAGAGAAAGCCACTTATATTTTAAGAGAAGTCCATGAAGGTATATGTGGCAACCATTTTGATGGTCTAGCTTTAGCACAAAAGGTACTGAGGCAAGAGTATTACTGGCCTACCTTGAAAAAGGATGCCCTCCAATTCGTACGTAAATATGACAAGTGCCAATGTTTCTCTCCTATCCAAAGGTAACCATCGCAGGAATTGACCAAAGTCTCCAGCCCCTGGCCCTTCACCAAATGGGGTGTGGACCTCATAGGTCCCCTACCGAAAGGTAAAGGAGATGCAAACTTTGCAATTGTGGTCATTAATTACTTCACGAAGTGGGTCAAAGCTGAACTACTGGCAAAAATCACAGAAGCAAATACTTCTAAGTTCTTGGGGAAGAACATCATATGCCGATTCGGAATTTCCCACTCAATAGTCTCAAACAACGAAAAAAATTCGACAATAAGAAAGTCAGGAGCTTGTGTGAAGAGTTTGGCATAAAGAAACACTGTTCCACACCTCATGACCCCTAGGCAAATGGACAAGTTGAAGCTGTGAACAAGACAATCAAATACGTCTTGAAAAGGAAGCTTGATGTGTCAAAGGGGGCATGGGTTGATGAACTGTCGCAGGTCTTTGGACAATCCGAACCACCTCCAGGACCCCTATTGGGAAAACTCCTTTCCTGATGGCTTACGGCACTGAGGCTATGAGCCCTGTCGAGGTTGGCATACCATCACCAAGCCCTTGCACTTCAGTGAGATAACCAACGACGAACTTCGGAGATGCGACTTCATTTCATTGATGAAAGAAGAGATAACTCCCAACTGAGGCTCGTAGCTTATCAAAGGAAGATGATGAAGTACTACAACTCCAAGGTAAAGAATAGATCATTTCGAATCAATGACCTGGTTTTATGTAGGGTTTTCCTATCCTCTAAAGAACTAGGCATAGGTACCTTAGGTCCAAACTGAGAAGACCCCT
The DNA here is from genome assembly GCF_002742605.1 of Olea europaea var. sylvestris. Classification (NCBI taxonomy): domain Eukaryota; kingdom Viridiplantae; phylum Streptophyta; class Magnoliopsida; order Lamiales; family Oleaceae; genus Olea; species Olea europaea. Next base: position 662,645 of record NW_019227738.1, on the reverse strand, counting down.
ATAGGATCAAAGAAGAAATCCGACCCGGTACCTACTGGATTGAAGACATGGATGGCAAGGCACAGCCTCGTCCATGAAACATTGAACACCTCCGAATTTACTATCAATAGATGTACCACCTCGCTGGATGATATTTCCCAGCTTATGTATCGAATTTCAATCTTCAATAAAATGTTCTCAAAGTTGTTTGAATTAAGTGACAAAATCTTATCAAACCATGGGCACCTCAGAGGAGAGATCCAGATCCCAAACGAGGATCACCATGTCTAAACTCCGAGGCACACGTCGCATGCCTCCCTTTTAGCAAGGTTGAACACCAAGGGAGAAGCCTTTGCATGGCTGTACCATCCACTATATTGGGAAGCGTAGACACAACGGAGGAGAGGTCTAGATCCCAAACAAGGATCACCTCGTCTAAATTTCGAGGCGTGCGTCACATGCCTCCCTTTTGGAGAAGCTGAACGCCAAGGGAGAAGTCTCTACATAACTGCACCATCGATCATGTTGGGAAGCGTGAGCACCTCGAATGAGAGGTCCAGATCCCAAACGAGGATCACCTCATTTGAATTTCAAGGCGCACGCCACATGCCTCCCTTTGGCAAGTTTGAACGCCAAGGAAGAAGTCTTTGCATGGCTGCACCATCCACCATGTTGGGAAGCATGGGCACCTCGGAGGAGAGGTCCAGATCCTAAACGAGGATCACCTCATCTGAATTTTGAAGGGCACGCCACATGCCTCCCTTTTGGCGAGGCTGAACACCAAAGAGAGACGAACAATCAACAAAGTTGAGGTTGAGTTCCTACTCCATTGAATGACGAGGCTCAATTAATACGAACTTGATCTAACTACTTGTCCTAAGCATCTTTCATTCAAGTTATACCAAGTTACCAAACTTAAGTACTTCAACTTACTTGGATATAATAGTTTGCTTAAGTAATGTGGCTAGGGTTAAGTCACTTGATGATTAGGCATAGACAAATAATTAGATTGAGTGATCTAGAGCTAATTATACATGATTTAATTATTAAAGCTTGGATAATATATGTTCGGTCAGACTTATGTGATAAGTTTATAAAGAATTAGAACTTAATTACAATTATTATAAAAGTCTTGGGCGTAATTATAATTATAATAAAATTTTGGACTTATATGTAATTGGTATGAAAGTTGTAAACTTAATTGTAGTTGTAATTGAAGTTTTAGTACTACACATGTAATTAAATAAAACTAATTAAATTTGAACTTTAATTACAACTCATATTTGGATTTTAATCTTTCTTTGTTTCCCTTTAAAATAAAATTCTTTAATTTTCATACTCATCTTCAATTACAATTAAAACATAATATTTTATTCAGCAATTGCTATTAAACAAGGGATTAATTGAGACTCCTATTTGAATGTAAACTTATTATTATATATGGATTGGTACTATTTTATCTCTATAAATAGTGATTAGATAGTATCCAGAAATTCTATAGAATACAACAAAATATAATAAAATAAAAAATTATTTTTCTTACTTTATTCATTTTCTAGTTAAAAAATTACTTTTTGATTTGATTAAATAATTGTCCACCCACCAGTGAGACGTTGAAAAATATTATAGAAAAGTTAGAGATTCAAAGTATCAAGTTCTTGGTATTAAAAAGTTGGAAACTCGTGATTCAAAAAATACTGAAGTTCGTAATTTATAATTAATTCAACAATTAACAATTGAATTTAAGTAAAAAAATTGATTCCTTTATTCTCATTTCTTGAATTAAAGAATTTTTATTATTTTTTTTAATTTCCAAGTAATTCTACTTCTACGTTCCAATAGTTTCTATGCCAAACTTCATTATTCTGGAGATGTATACACCATATTAAGTTTTTTTTTTTATAGTAACTTTATAAATTTAGCCCTCGTTGGAAACTCACTCTTTTAATGTTCATTTTTTTTAATATCTTCTTTAACTATACATTTTCTATACAGATTATTTTTTAACAAAATCTATTATAAAAAAAGTATCGAACTAGGGCTTATTTTTTACAAAATCTATTCTAAAAAAAGTGTAGAAATAGGGCTTAGTAACTCTTTCACACGTAATAATGTCTACCTACTTGATCCAACAAGCGCGTGGATTGTGAATAAATTGTCCGCAAGAATTATCATTGAAACAGGGGGAGAGTGGGAGGTATAAAATTAAGAGAGAGAGAGAGAGTAATTGTTTTATAGAACTAGTAAAAATTTAAATAGATAAAATTTTATTTTTAACCACACTTGTGAGACTAGTAACTTTTATCAAATTTTCTATTAAATATTACATTGACTTTTATCAAAATTGCTAAATTTTTTTATCGAAAACTTTCTCAAACCACTCCAAAATATTCATTATATAATGTATTAGCTAGGAGTTGGGGTTGCTGGGTGGGAAGAAGTTCCACTTTCTGATTTTCACTTTTTTACCTTTTTTTTTCGTTTTTCATTAGAAATGATTTTTATTTACCTACTTTAACCCCGCCACCCCCCCCCCCCCCCCCAAAAAATTTTTTTTGGTTTTTCATTAGAAATGATTTTTATTTACCTACTTTAACCCCGCCACCCCACCCCCACCCAAAAAAAAAAAGGGAAAGAAAAGAAAAAAAAATGTGCTCTTTGCACGTAATATTTTGACAAATATTTGGAATGTTTAGAATGTTGAGTCCCTTTTTAAAGGTTGGAACGAATTACCTACATAGACCAAAAGTTATTAAGCTCATGTTTGGTGCAACTTAAAGAGTTGACAAATAATTTAAGTCAAAGTCAACAGTTAATTTTAATTACACCTTTCAAGAAATTCACAATTTTTATCAACTTTTTAATCACACATTTTATCAATTTTTTATGAAATGAATAATGTTATCTAGGATCAGTATTGCTAAAACACACTTCTATATAACATTGTATGAAAGGTTCAACCCTCAGGGCACATCTCCAAGTGGTAAAAGGGGAAGGTGGAGAAATCCAGTTTTGCTTGAGGCTGCCGCGTCAAGGGTTCAAATCCTGAAATATGGATTTGGCTCTTGGGTAAGTGCAAGTGTACAAGCAACCTTCCACCCTGTATCCTTGGAGGCATAACCTGCGATTTACCTCCTTCACGATGCTCCAGGGCAGTAGCGGTGGAGGACCCTTAAAGTTGGGGTTCAACCTTTTCTTTATATGAAAGGTTCAATAGAAATAAAATTATATTATTCATTTAATTGTACCTTTTATTTAATAATACTTAGTACTACCTAAACTTGTGTTGTGACACAAGTTGTTCTAAATGACATTACGAGAGAGAGAGAGAGAGAGAGAGAATCAGTCTATGGGCGGGTATTAGTTGACGAGTTGTTTTAGTGCTTGCTTGTTATATTATGAAAAGTTAAAGTTAATAATTAATTTTAACTACACATTTCATGTGATTCATAAATATTATTAATTTTTTAATCACATAGTTCATCATTCTTTGCAATTTCTACTAAAACATTTATTAAAAGTTTTGTGAAAGAACCTCTTAGTAAAAAGCAATTGAGATGTAGCTCAACCTAGGGTTTTGTGTACTTATTCAAACTTCTATCTTATTTAATTATATATAAATTGAATGATTATCTACTTAATTTGTGTAATTATGTTAATTGTAGGAAAAATTTTAACTTGAATGCAATTGGTGAAAAAAAAATGAAGCTATGAACTTAATTAATGTTGATTCAAATTAATTAAAGATTAACTAGATTGCAAATGATCAATTAGAATTATTAATGAAACATTCGGTAAAAATTCATAAGTTATGAGAATTAAATTCGACGTTTAGAAAGTTTGGTCATTAAATTGCAAACTTGTTAACTTTCATCTGGTCAATTATTAATGATTTTGAAATGAAAATGACGTAATTGTAAAATATTAGAAGATGAAGGACTAAAGTTACATGAGTAAAGTAATCCAATTGAAAGGGGAATTGTTTCATTTTTCTTCTTAAACTCTTTGTGGAAATCAATTTGAACAAGGATTTTGCTTAAATCTTGTTCTATAAATACATCTCTTAGTCTTAGATAAGGCTTGTGGGGTTCATTATACACATATATACATGCCGAGGCTTGGTGATTTATTATACAAATATTATAAAAGCCAAATAGGCATCTTGAAATAAAAGCCATACAATCACAAGAAAAGAGAGCTCAAAAAGAGAAAAGAGCCAAAAAAATCAATCAAGAAGTTAGAGTTTCAAGGTTTTTACAAAATAAATAAATAAAAGGCGGAATCTTGGAACAAGATCTTCATCTTCTTTTTTCTTTTTCTTTTTTTTAATTCGGTGATATACTTTAATTCCTTCTCATATTTTTCTCCCATGATATTTAATTAAATACTTAGTTAAAGTGAATAATTGTAATATAGTTTTGAGCATTATTTTTTATAAAAAGTTTCAAATCTCTAATTGATGTTGTGAAATAATTTACTTCTTTTTTTAATTCTTTGAATTAACTGGTCACTAATTCATTGATTTGTGAGTGACAATTACGTCGAGAAGCTGATTATTTGTTTATACCATGCGGTAAAAGTCAACAATACTATACAAATGTAGATATATATTTTCTAGTTAGCATCATCATTAAATGGTTCGTGGAGTTTTAAGGTGTCTAATTAAGGTGTATATAGATTAATGTAGAAATGTGAAATTAAATTAGTTGAATATAATCAATTTGAACTCAATATATGTAAATTGAATACATTAAAGAATTCGAAGGATATATATAATTAATTATTATAAAAAATTGATAATTGATATTAAGGGGATAACTATGGTGAAGTCGTGAATTATAAGATTTAAATCATCATATAAAAAATTTACTTTTGTTGCTTTATAATTATTTAAAATTTAAAAAATCACAAAAAGAATATAACTACTTCTATTTGTTTTCAATCAAATTGAAGTTGAATAATTTAATCAATGGTTAGATAGTAGTATTCATGGGAACGATATTTTGAACTCATTGGTCATGTATATTATTTTTTATGAATCGTACTATTGCAAGATATAAAATAGATAACAATTTGATACTAACAAGTTGTAATATTCATAAAGACAACCATATTTGAAGGGCGTGTTACTACTTAAAGATGATCAAGTTGATAGACCAAATGACAAATGGACCAAAAAGAAAGCCATTTGTCGAAATTGCCAAATTGGAATCATGGAGAAGTTGTACCATAAAGTATATACCTAGTAAATTAATTGCAACTAGCCACAATTAAAGCCGGATTTGATTGTATTAAAAACAACTGTCAAACAGTCAAAGTGTGCCTCCCATGAACTCCTTGCAAAGTGATAAGTTTTGAATTGTAGAAGGAGAATGAAATTTAAATTTGATAGTCACGTGATATTGATATTTCTATTGAAATATAATTTCATGTGTATCAATTTGATTAAGAAAAATGCAACTAAATTAATTATAATTTATCTTGAGAAGTAATCAGAAAATAGTCCAAGCACATTCAAATTCTTGTTCTGCTCCTCCTCAATTTTCAGAATAATCTATATCGTTTACTACTAAAAATGTGTAAATAGAGCCATGCATTTTACTTCTCCTTGTCCGCCAAAATGAAGAACTAGAATTAGAAGATTATCTTTTGTCAAGCCTCTATCTGCACAAAGAGGAGGCTTTTGGTCCTATTGTGCATGTAATATATATCAATCTTATTATGACTAGCTAGATAAAATACAATTCTTATTCCATGTAGAAAAAGTCAAATACTGCAAATAGGAAAAAGAGCAATTCCTGTTGCGGAAGCTCTCTCAAAAGATCTTCAAATGGTGATTTTTCACGCTCAATCCAACGTACCTTTCTCTACCAACAACCAATCCAAATGGCTCCAAACTACAACCAATTGATTCACCTTGGTTGCTATTCAATCTTACCCACGTAGGACAAAAAAAGATGATGATTTTCGCCACAAAGACTAAGAGAAGACACCACAAAGGTATACTATGAAAGAACTACCAATTGCACACGTTATACCAGCGTTCTGGACACCTTTTTCTCACACAAAAGGGGGGCAGCCGGGATTCACTAGTTCTTCTCTCAAAATCACACAATCATCATATCAAAATGGCTAGGGTTATAACCAAATATATACTCTAGGGTTAGACTTTAAGTTGGGCCATTAAAGGGGTAAACGGGCCAAGATTCAAGCCATCCATAAGGAATACAATTGGGCCGGGTGTAGCTCATGAACTTGGTTGTTGGACTTATTTCATTCATCGGCTTATGCCTATGAAATAATATTAACCCACGTTAACATCATAGCCCGAGATTTATTGGGTATCAAAAACCCAACAAATCTCCACCTTGATACCCAATAAATCTGCAAGCAATCAAAACACACAGTTAACACTTGCATAATCAAGGTAGCCAATAAAATTGGATCACAGACCTTACCTCGTGTTTCCAACTTGAAACAAATATCATACCTGCTCCATGTACTCACTGGGGCTAAGATAAAAAAAAACACCCAAGTAGAAGCAAATATTTAACAGTAAGCAATCAAGAACAAATACACATGCGATGACGATATACTATAGAATAACACACACAAATCTTTTCAGAAACACGTTCACATAGAACCATAGATTAACACCAAGTCAATCAAACCACGGTCAACCACATATGCAACACATGCATAAATGACCCTAAGAAAAGATCTCACCACACTTATCCTATCCCATTCCGTGTTGCTCACACCTCGAGAACACATATCTCCTCTCATCGCCCATCACGCTCACTAGACAGATCACTCAACTCATGTCTAACTGGCAAATCACAATAGATCCTCAGTCCACGGGATAATCCTCTATCTCCACATCACTTCTTCTAACCTACGTGGATAATGGGTCTCCACCTAACAGAAGTGATAGAAGTGCCTCTCTCACACTCCATCTGATCAGGGTTTCTTTCCAGATAAAGGATTCTAGACATTTGATCACATCTCCACTCATGATCCAAATGTCACACTCCACATCCCTCGTGCATATCACCAATGCACCTCTAGGCATATATACTCCACCTCACCAAAAGACATTCAACTCATTGCTAATGCATCTCAAACTCACTATAGCATAACAACACCTTTCGGTGACCACAAAGGTTAATCCACTCACCAATGCTCCCAAAACAAATTCACAAAGAAAATAGTGAAGGTGGCACTCTCAAAGAGAATCGAAGAAAGAGTCGGTTACTTCACAACACTCACAAAGGAGGCTCACAAAGAGGAAGAATATAACCCTAACATGGCTGCCTGACATAATCTCACAAACCACACAGGCTCACAAAGATAAAGGAGAGAAACGGCTGCCCAACTTTCTTGTCACTACCACACTCTCACACCACTCACAGAGCAAATAGAGTATTGCCACAAAACTTAATCCACTATACATGTAGACATATTACACAAAGTAATAAGTCACTCTAATTCATGCAATTACACATATCAAACATATTGAAAGTGTAAAATCAATATCGCAATAGAATTAAGTGACCACATACATACAGAAAGGATTACACACAGATGTAATGCAAGAACCAGGTTTATTCTCTCAATAAACCTCACTAGGATCACTACTCGACCCTAAAGTCATATTCGCCTTGTCTCTATCCTCATCTTTCCTTTTATTATCATCTTAGGACAATCTCTTTCAACTATGTCCAAATTTCACCACAGTTAAAATATATGTTATTTTTTGCATTTACCTTAGACCCACATTTGCCAACAATGCCAAATAATGACCACAAGTAAAGTATGAACATAATTCACATAAAATAGTCCAGTAAACTTTCCTAAAGCCACATGCAATTCTAATAATGCAGAAAAAATTGACATCAAATTAACAAAGAATTTAAGGCAAATAATTAACAAATAATTCCTAGGTCTAGTAACAGGCAATGGTTACCCCTTCATGATAACCCCAAATCTAATGTCATCCCACACGATGACCTCTAATGCAAAAAATAAATTACTCTACACATTAATTTTAACTGCAATAATAAAAAGTAAAGAACACGATACCGAGCGGACCACGTCTGAAGGTCCGTAAATATCAAGACATGCGAATTCACCACTTTAGGATTATCACTGTTTATCCTAAAGTCTCTGAAAACTGCAGCAATAAAAAAATCACGACCGTGTCCCGAACGCCCGAAGAACAACGCTATCCAGATTCTACTGCGTACCCTAAAACAGAAAACTTCCAACACGAAAAATATCAAAAATAATATGAGGAACAAACTTCCTGAAGAGACCGTCTCCAAATTCAGTCTCACGCGCCCCCACGCGCTGCCTTCCTTCTCTGCGCGTGGTCTTCACGCTCCGTCCCACGCGCCACCTGGATGATACACGCATCGGACCAACAGAATTACCAGCACCTGTACGTCACACCAGTAGTCTCCGTTTCCCCAAACTCGTTCTGGATTGGTTAGAAAACACCAAAATAGGGGCTAATTTTTAACAGTTTTCTGGATAGTTTTTCGATCTGATTTCTGCTACGTTTCTGTCGATTTTGTGGACGATTTCTGATAGATTTCACGAGCCCAAACCTTCAACTTGAAGCTCTAATACCAGTTGTTGCGGAAGCTCTCTCAAAAGATCTTCAAACGGTGGTTTTCCACGCTCAGTCCAACGTACCTTTCTCTACCAACAACCAATCCAAACGGCTCCAAACCACAACCAATTGATTCACCTTGGTTGCTATTCAATCTTACCCACGTAGGACAAAAAAGGATGATGATTTTCGCCACAAAGGCTAAGAGAAGACACCACAAAGGTATACTATGAAAGAACCACCAATTGCACACGTTATACCAGCGTTCTGGACACCTTTTTCTCACACAAAAGGGGGGCAGTCGGGATTCACTAGTTCTTCTCTCAAAATCACACAATTATCATATCAAAGTGGCTAGAGTTATAACCAAATATATACTCTAGGGTTAGGCTTTAAGTTGGGCCATTAAAGAAGTAAACGGGCCAAGATTCAAGTCATCCATAAGGAATACAATTGGGCCAGGTGTAGTTCATGGAATTGGTTGTTGGACTTATTTCATTCATCGACTTATGCCTATGAAATAATATTAACCCACATTAACATCATAGCCCAGGATCTATTGGGTATCAAAAACCCAACAATTCTTATTTTGGAAAGAGTTTTGCTAGTTTGCCCGAATTTTTTTTGTCCTAATGGTTGACATCCTCGCACATGCTGTGGGTCCCGCGTGAATAAAAAAGTCCAAAATAAAAAGTAGGGTCCTGCCATTGTGAGAATCGATCACCCCCTGTCAAAAAAAATTTGGGCACTGTAGTGGAATTGTGAAATTTGAATAGGAATATGAATAAGGATTTCTTCTATGCCTAAAATATATTAAACAATAATTACTTTCCATGTAACGATTTATTTGGAGGTTATGTTTTTAAAACCCCTTGAGTTATACATTTCATCAAATTATATTAAAATCTAATAAATTACTGATATTTTTATACCAATCATACTTCGTACTGATATTTCAACAACATATAAATAAAGTTTCCCATCAACACTTCATAATTGCTACAAATATGTGAGTATTAATCCTCACCATAGATGCACTATGTTTAATTGACTGAGTATATAAATTTAACAATCAATCAATTGTAAGACGTGATCCTATATATTTTTCTTCAATACATAAAATTGTAGTTCAATTAATTTATATAAATTCAAACAATTAATCATCACCATAGATGCATGATTTTAATTGACGAGTGTATAAATTCAACCGTCAATCAATTGTAAAAGGCGAACCTATTTATTTTTGTTAAACACATAACCCACATTTGGTAGTAATTTTTCATTCCAAAAAATTGATTTTTTGACCGTTATTTCACTATTTCAATCGTTATTTTGATTTTTTTCGCTCACAGGTGAGATCCACTTTTCTCTCTAACGATTAAAAAATCAATTCTCAAAAACTTGTAGCTCAATTAATTTATATGAATTCAAACAATTAATTGTAAAAGGTGAGTCAATTTTTCTGCAATAGATTTGTAGCTCAATTAGTTATATATTGGCTGTTAGCGTCTAGATGTTGCTAAGTGACCGAATTAAAATGACAAAAATATTTGATTCCAATATTAAAAATATATTATTACTTAGTAGGCTTTTCTTGGTGGACTACACCAGCTTTATTTAATCATGATCTTGACTATTCATCAATTCAAAACTTACGGAGGGTACTAAGGATGCCAATTCAAAATTAAGTCCTATTTTTCAATATATATAGTCCACCTACTAAGCTCATGCTTGAATACTATTTTTTAAATTCATTTTTTTTTCAAACTTATTTTTAATTATACATTTCTTAGAATCCACAACTTTTATCAATTTTTTAGCCTTATATTTCATTAACTTTTATCAAAATCTATTAAAATTTTGATTTTTTAGTTATACCAAAAAATTATTGTACACGGTTAGAAAAGTGATTTTTCCTACCTTACGTGGGTTTTGCGTATGGGTCTTCTCTGGTCATTGATCTTCTAACGAAATCTAAATTGGGTCAATTATCTATATAGTATATTAAATACAACATCAAATGGGAATCTTTTTTTTTTTTTTTTTTTTTTGACGATTTTAACCTTATAACAATTCAATTATTTCAATAATATCTAATTTTTTATTTTTCAATATGTAATAAATGTTATAAAATACTTGTCATGTATAAATTTTGTGTTATTAACTCACAATTAATTAACATTCACATTAATTTAACTCAATGAATTTTGATCTACATAAATCTAAAGTTATTATAGATGAATTTATTTCTATTTATGTATCTAGAAATTGTAACGGGCGTTTAAATTCGTGTATTAGCAATTAATTCTTATATACAAAATGTAATATAAAAATGCTGCTTATTTGTAGTATTTTATTATCACAAAAAATTTAAATCATAGAAGTTGAAATTTGATAGTACAATTTGGTTCTCTTAAATAGCCATCTTAAATTATATTTTGTTTAGTTCATTTGAGACTCATTGAATCCTCTCAACAAATTGATATTAGATATTACTTTTACAGCACTTATAAAGTATTTAGGAATAGCTTGTTATGCACATTCAACTCTAACTAGTACTTTAATACGTCTCAATTGGTAAATTAAACGTCAAATTGATTTCATATTTTACATCATAATTGATCTTCTAACATAATCATTACGTGACATTGCGATAAAAGAAAATGTTAAAATGAATATTATATCTATTTTTTTATTTTAACATGTTAATGACGTGGCATAATAAAAAAAAAATAAGCATGCCACGATATGTGGAGGATCCGTTGATTTATGACTACTAATTAAGCAAATTTATTTAATTTTGGATACAACGAGTGACAAAGTGATCAAATTTAAAACCAAATTGAAATTCACTAATTCAATTGAGACAAATAAAATTAATGACCCAATTCAAATTTCAGTAGAAGTTCATTGGACACAGATGAAATTTACATGTGATTTTTACATCTTAAAAGGCTGTGATTAATCACTGAAAAGAATTAGAGTTGTCTCTCATTGACGCTTGAATCTCAGTACAAGTTTTTTGAACCACACAAGTCTCCTAATCACATCTCTGGTTGAATGAATATCGGAATTTATTCTATAAATAGATAGAAAAACTCTTCACCCCAAGACATTCTACATTGCCACCTTCACCAACCAAGCTATTCCGGCCCCTTGTGAAGTAGAGACATTCTTCTCTCCATAAGTTCATGGACCATGAGGCCAGATATAGGGGAGGTCATTGCCATAAAAGTGTGGCAAACGAGACACTCGGATAATACTGTTGTCGATTTTGTATTCTGCAAGTGTACAAATCGTAGCAAGTAATTAAGTGGACCTAACAATTTGAATATCGTTTCCACGAGGACTACTATTTAATAATTAGTTCAATTATTCCTAACTTTAATTTGATTAAAAAAAAAACAAACAAGGAATTAGATGTTGTGATTTTTGATAGAATTATTTGAAAGTATGTGGATGCACACAAAGAGTGGTTTAGAAATTAAATAATGAACAAATATTAGGGTAGAATAATTTCTCCTACTAATCACCTTTACATCTTAAATTTCGCTTTATATCTCATGTTGTGTTCGATCGAATTCTCCCATTGTATTCAATATAACCCTCTCGAGTTCTCATTGAGTCTATTTAACTAATTCAATTTCATATTTCTATGCGAATCTAGCTTAGTTAAATGAGTTCTTTGTCCTAGGAATTCAATTATAATCGCAATAATTAGTATATGTATATATACTCTTCATACCAATTTATCGAATTTTACTACATGGTCTAAATCCTAAACTCATATCTCTATTTGTAAAAAATTCTCAAAATCATCAAATTAGTGATAAAGTAATTTAATTCATTCAATCCATAGTAAAATTAACACATGGAACAATAAAGACCAATAATCTTAAATAAAATATGTAAAGGGTCCAAATAGATTACATTATTCGCCGTAACAAGATTTAGCTATTCATAATAGAGGAAGAAAAACAAATAAAAATAGTAGAGTCCATCACCGGATTTTGAATTTAGATGTGGAAGAGTGGATGAATCTTGCACCAAGTTCTTCTTCTCGTTCAAAATCTTGATTTTCAATGCTTGAATTGTTGTTTTTCTCCCCTTGAATTTGCTCTCTAATTTTCAAATTGTGTTCTTGCCTCTCAATTTCTATTTATAGGTGCCCCTCGTATGTTTGGAAAGTAGGGTTTTTATTGACTTCAAAACGGCCAAAATATGTACTCTAGACGCACCGAGGTGGCGCTGCGACTCTGTTTTGGTGGCGCTGCGATGTCCACGAAGCTACCTTTCGAGTAGACATCATCTAGTCCAGTATTTTTATTATAATTTTCTCTCCCGAAATCTGATTGAGGCAATTCAGTTGCTTTGAAAGCTGACTCAAGGGGTTACAATTTTGCTTCATATATCATTCTCTAATTTAATCCTTTGCTATGTCAAAAACGGGTCTCATTGTAAGATTGAAATTTCGGAGCATAATTTTTCGGTTGGAAAATGATTTATAATCATATTTTACCTAAATTTGATCTCTTTGACATCTTTCTTCATCCAGTTGACTCCTAACGCTCTTGGATCTTCATCGTGAGGATCGACACAACTTTTGAACATTTGCACTTTAGTCCTCTGAAGCGGCGCCGCTGAGCCACCTTTTGGGCAGACAGCATCTCGTTCAATATTTTTATTATAATGTTCTCTCTCGATATCCGATTGAGGCAATTCAAGTTGCATTGAAAAGCTAATTCAAAGGACTACAACTTTTCTTCAGACGTCATTCTCCAATTCGATTGTTTGCTATGTCTAAAATGGGTCTCAATATAAGACTGAAATTTCGAAGCATAACTTTTCGGTTGGAAAATGATTTATGATCATATTTTGCCTAAATTTGATCCCTTTGACATCTTTTTTCATCCCATTGAGTCTTAATGCTCTTGGATCTTCATTGTGAGGATCGACACAACTTTTGAATATTTACACTTTAGTCCTCGAACTTTGGATCTCTTATGATTTAGCCATTTTCTCCAATTTTGCCCACTTTTCCTTCTTCCTTCAATTTTTTGTATCATCATTGAATTTTACCTATTCAACACAAAATGCAATAATTTAGACCATAATTCATCCTAGAAGCAACTAAATATCTTTGTTTTAAAGTCTTGAATAAATGCATAAAATACACTTATCAAATACCCCCAAATTTAAATATTTGTTCTTCCTCAAACAAAACTATCATCTAAATAACTACCAACACACAATTGTGCAAGGGATAATTAGTTGGACAATCAAGCTTATTACCACAAGATTCGAGATTTTGATATTTATTCTACAAACATGCTTCAAAGTCACAATACCAGATCAATATCTACTCTTCCAGTGCAAAATCGACGTGTGTGTGTAAAGAACTAAGAAATCAACCATGACTACACAAGTTGTTTCAATTCCCGACCCTTAATGGTCATATATGTCCTTTCATCACTCGAATGATTCACACACTCCTAAACTTGTTATTTTTCACTCATTCCTAATGTGTAATCTAAGGTTGAATATTTCATTACTATCCTACCCTCTCGAGTTTAGGTGGACATTATTAGTTGCAAGTCAACACTTCAGTGAACAGGAATTCTCTCATTTATTTGATTGCTTTGACCGTCACGACTTAACTAGCTAATTATTTTGCATCAAAAGTCAGATTCCCTCAAATAAGTGTTAGGGATTAATCAAGGTATTTAATGCTTTTACTCTTTTCATGTACTTGCTTTTCTTCTGGTTTTTCACAAGTTATTTTATTTATTTATTATTTTTTTAAATTCTGTCCATTAAACTTTTTAGATGATCCTTGTAGCAGGGCTTTAGGTAATGACTCCAAATCAGATGATTTTAGGGCACAATATTTTAAACACCCTTACAAGCTTACTGACCCGAGTAAAAAAAGCTTCAAAGAGAACAATTTTTTTTTTTTTCAAGTGCAACTTCATCTCTGATTGTTTTCTCAATGACATCTGTAGCGAGTTTTAAATCGATGACTCTCAAGTCAGACGACTTTAGGGCACCAGGTTTTAAGATACCCTTACAAACTTAATCACTCGAGTCATAAAGGTTTCAGAGAAAAGTTTAAAATTTTCAAATGTATATGCCTTAATTAGTGCAATGCCCTTCAAACAAATTGACCTCCAACTTAAGACTCTCACCTAGTTTTATCATATTTGTCTAAGACAATCCATACATAAGTTTTTACACATGGAATCCAAATTCACATCCGCATCTTCTTACAACTCTACAGTCACCCCCAAACTATGCTAACTTTGATCTAACAATAAATAACTTACTATGGTTTAGGTAAAGCATCTATATCCAATTAAATCAACCTATCTAACAAATTAATAAACTCGTTTCATCACAGTGTCAGGCTCAATTCTAATGCACATATATGTCATGTTTTGCAAGGTTAAGTTTCAATCAATCTAGCATACATCCTATCCATTATTCATAAATCAACACCAAATCTTAAAGTAAAATGTAATTGTAAGCCAACATGTCCAACTCACTCAAAAAAAATTAGGTAGGCAATTAATAATACATCCTCAAACTTTAACTAGATATTGTCCTCAATATGAAATTTAAAAGAAAAGGAGGAGAACTTCCCTGAAATGTTCGTATTGCCTATAATGTTGTGGTGCCTTAGTGTTGAATTTGATTGACTCTTCTTTATTTTCCCCCAAACATGAGATTTATCCCGTGTTTTCCTTGTCAATGTTGGTTTGAGTGTAACGTGACGTCATGTCCCTAAAAAACCAAATTTGAAATATTAGATACATGGGACAAGGTTTACTTCGCTCAAACATCTAATAACCAACTTAGTTACTCAATGACCTAAGGGTAAAAGGGATATGGGTGATGACTCCTAAATAGACTAATACAAAAATTAAACTATCATATGACTTGAAAATAAAATAAATAAAAGAAAAAGAAAGTTTGGGTTGCCTCCCAAGAAGAAGCACTTCTTTTAAGTCATTAGCTAGACTTTTGCACAAGTCTTCATCGCACTTTGAATATAGCTTTGGAGCTCCTGCTTAGCTTGCTTAATTTGACTTTGTTTCATATCTCATACATCTTCCAAATTCGTACATTTTTCTTTTGAATACGGTATGACCTGCCTAAATTGTCTATTTCGAACTCAATCAAAGTTACCGCAATCTTTTCATTTAATCACAAATTCAATGAAGTCCGATGTTTGCACGCTGTTCCTATCTTCATTGAAGACAACTAATTCACTTGGCTCCTTTATGACTAATTCCTTGATTTCTACCTATTCTGCATCTTTATTCGTTAGTTCCTCAGTTTGAATGATAAAGAGATCCTCCGTTGGCATGTTGTTAGGCTCGTCCAGGATTATTTAATCTTCAATCTTTTTACATCTTTACATGATGATGTTTCCAATAATTATTTCATTATAATCAAAATATTTTCCATATAGATAATGTTCTCTCACTTCCACTGGAGTTGCCAAATACGAGCAATTTTTAGTGTAATGAAATGCACCACAGTATTCACATGTCAGTCTAATCTCTGGATAAACAATTGATTTGATGTTTAATCCCTTCGACCAACCATCTTACCAAATTCAATAGGTTGATCGTATCCTCATGTTTTAAGTTCCTATCTGATTAGGAATTCTCCAAAGAGCATGTCACCTTCAATCAAGTCAAAATTAATCATTATAAAATTTTGACCTCTTACTTCTTCTTATTTCCTGTCAATGGAGCAACAAAAAAAAAGTAAATCAATTAAAGAAAAGAAAAAAAATCAAACAAAAGTAAGAAATAAATAAACCAGAATTAAAGAAAATAGTCATTGGAAACGATGCCAAAAACTTGTTGTCGAATTTGTATCTCGCAAGTGTACGGATCGTAGCAAGTAGTAAAGTAGACCTAAGAGTCCGGATATCGTTCCCACGAGGACTACTATTTAATAATTGGTTCAATTATTCCTAACTTTAATTTGATAAAAAACAAACAAGGAATTAGATGCTGTGATTTTTTATAGTTCTTTCGTTGGCATGTTATTAGGCTCGTCCAGGATTATTTGATTTTCAATCTTTTTACATCTTTACATGATGTTTCCAATAATTATTTCATTGTAATCAAAATATTTTCCATATAGATAATGTTCTCTCACTTCCACTGGAGTTGCCAAATACGCGCAATTTTTAGTATAATGATATGCACCACAGTATTCACATGTCAGTCTAATCTCTAGATAAACAATTGATTTGATGTTTAATCCCTTCGGCCAACCATCTTACCAAATTCAATAGGCTGATCATATCCCCATGTTTTAAGTTCTTGTCTGATTAGAAATTCTCCAAAGAGCATGTCATCTTCAATCAAGTCAAAATTAATCATTGTAAAATTTTGACCTCTTACTTCTTCTTATTTCCTGTCAATGGAATAACAAAAAAAAGTAAATCAATTAAAGAAAAAAAAATCAAACAAAAGTAAGAAATGAATAAACCAGAATTAAAGAAAATAGTCATTGGAAACGACGCTAAAAACTTGTTGTCGAATTTGTATCCCGCAAGTGTACGGATCGTAGCAAGTAGTAAAGTAGACCTAAGAGTCCGGATATCGTTCCCACGAGGACTATTATTTAATAATTGGTTCAATTTTTACTAACTTTAATTTGATAAAAAAAACAAACAAGGAATTAGATGCTGTGATTTTTGATAGAATTATTTGAAAGTATGTGGATGCACACAAAGAATGGTTTAGAGATTAAATAATGAACAAATATTATGACGGAATAATTTCACTTACTAATCACCTTTACATCTTAAATTAAGATATATATCTCATGTAGTGTTCATCGAATTCTCCCATTGTATTCAATATATCCCTCTCGAGTTCTCATTGAGTCTATTTAACTAATTCAGTTCCATATCTCTATGAGAATCTAGCTTAGTTAAATGAGTTTTTTGTCTTAGGAATTCAATTATGATCACAATAATTAGTATAGGTATCTCTACTCTTTATACCAATTTACCGAATTTTACTACATGGTCTAAATCCTAAACTCATATCTCTATTTGAAAGAATTCACAAAATCATCAAATTAGTAATAAAGTAATTTAATGCATTCAATCCATAGTAAAATCAACACATGGAACAATAAAGACCAAGAATCTTTTATAAAATATGTAAAGGGTCCAAATAGGTTACATTATTCGCCCTAACAAGATTTAGCTATTCAAAATAGAGGAAGAAAAACAAATAAAAATAGTAGAGTCCATCACCGGATTTTGAATTTAGATGGAAGAGTGGATGAATCTTGCACCAAGTTCTTCTTCTCGTTCCAAATCTTGATTTTCAACCCTTGAATTATTGTTTTTCTCCCCTTGAATTTTCTCTCTGATTCTCAAATTGTGTTCTTACCTCTCAATGTGTAGAATCTCTTCCAGAAGTGTGAGAAATTTGTATTTATAGGTGCTCCCTCGTATGTGTGGAAAATAGGATTTTTATTGACTTCAAAACGGGCCAAAAACGTGCCCTAGAGACACCCAGGCGGCGCTGCGGCGCCCGCAACGCTACCTTTCGGGCAGACATCATCTCGTTCAGTATTTTTAGTATAATTTTCTCTCTCGATGTCTGATTGAGACAATTCAGTTGCGTTGAAAAGCTTACTCAAAGGGTTATAATTTTGCTTCAGACATCATTCTCTAATTCGATTGTTTGCTATGTCAAAAACGGGTTTCAATGTGAGATTGAAATTCCGGAGCATAACTTTTCGGTTGGAAAATGATTTATGATCATATTTTACCTAAACTTGATTACTTTGACATCTTTCTTCATCCATTTGACTCCTAACGCTCTTGGATCTTCATCGTGAGGATCGACACAACTTTTGAACATTTACACTTTAGTCCTCGAACTTTGAATCTCTTACGATTTAGCTATTTTCTCCAATTTTGCCCACTTTTGCTTCTTCCATCAATTTTTTATACCGTTATTGAATTTTACCTATTCAACACAATATGCAATAATTTATATCATAATTCATCCAACAAGCAACTAAATATCTTTGTTTTAAAGTCTTGAATAAATGTATAACATACACTTATCAAATACCGATGACATAAATTGACATAAAAATTTTAAACACAAAATATCTCCACTCGTATTAATTAGTTATGTTATGAAAAAAATTACTATGTAAGAATTGACTTTATAACTATAAAAGAGATATAATTTCCGCTTAAAAACATTTTCAATGGTGGTATAAAATTGAGTTTAAATTGGTATCTCCAAAATTACATTTGCATCAACATTTTTATTCAAGTAATGCTATTTAGCCCAACTAAGGTTGTAACCCAAATTTAGGTGGAGTTAATGATGTGACATTAATTAAAATGTAGAGTTAAATAACTCATTTAATATCACCTTTCATTTAACCTATCAACTAGTGCTTCAGGTGAATATAAATTCAAATTTAACTCTAATTGGAAGATTTAAATCCACATTTTGTCTCTTGTGAATGTAAGAAAAGATGTAAATTTATATATTTAATTTTTTTACATTTTATATTGAAAAATGTAATTTGCGTATTTTCATTGGAGATATTTTCAATCACCATGAAGATCTAATTCTCTATTTTACGCCACCATTGAAGATGCTCTAAGAAAACCAAGTAAATCTTTAATGGACATTCTCCATTTCTCTACGATCTTGACTCTTCGTGCTCTCCCTAAATCAAGTAATTAACTTCCTCGTCAAGGGCATTTCAATAATTTCATTTTAAAAGCCTAGGATAACCAACTCCTGGGTAGATTCCATAATTATAGCCCATGTTTGGGTCAATTTCAATTATAACTGCGTCCTATATGACTATGCAAGTTGCCCATCCACTTGCACACCCCACCCCCACCCCTTTAAGCTTTGTTATTTTAAATTTTAAATAAATTTATATATCATTTAATAATACATACAAATTATAGTACCAAACACAGTTTTAAAAGTTTAATAAAATAAATATATTTTCGAACAATAAACAAGATATATTATAATAGTATTTGTGAAAACATATTTCTCAAATCAACACTTTTGTAAGGGCAAAATCGTCTTTTGGATATGGAAGGCCCAAGTGGCAACCCCCAATTTGTGGTTGAAGCTTCACTCGAGTTATCACATCCTGGCCGTCCATATTTGATCAATGGCTGAGAAAAAATAAAAAAGAATGAGTTTGCTATTTAAGGTTTCAATTGCAAGACGCTCATTTCAGTCTTGGCTTTTCAGCTTCTGGGTTCTTCTTGAGATCTCTCTTTCTTGTTCTTTAAGAGACCTTTCTTCTTCTATTTTTGATTTCTGTTTCTCATGATCTTACATGAGATCTTGGTTAATCTGGAAGAACCTTATACAATATATCTTGCTAAAGTAATTTGGCCGATTGTAAGGCTTGTTTTATGTCTATTTTGATTAGACAATAGGGTTCTTAGTTTATTGGTGATTAATGTTTGATTTTGTGAGATCCTTTGGATCAATGATTGGATCTAGTGTCCGAGTGTGGTCTCTGTCTCTTAGAAGGTTATTTTGCACATAATGAAAGGGACAACCACTGAGCCCCCAAATTAGGCATTTTTTGTCAAATTGAGTGAACAATCGTTTCCGTTCTTTACTACTTTTGTGCGTGATTGATTGTTTATTCTCACACGAACAATGAAACAAACGGGTAAATCCTTGCGAATATGGTATCAGAGCTATTAGGACTTCGAGTCACGATTTCCTGTCAGAGAATCATCTTCTTGATCCACTTTAATTCATATTTTTGTATACATTGAATATTTTTTTGGAAATTATTACTGATCGATTTTCTAATAAGTACAGTGGCTGAAAGCCATAACTGGTGATCTTGGTGTCTTGGGCTCGAATGGGTTTCTTGAAAGGTGGTCTAAGTATTTGAATTTTAATAAGTCAACCGTGCAATGGGTGAAATTGTTCTAATTTTGACTTTACTCATAATAACTAAAAAGCATGCATTTGTTGTTCTTAAAGATTGTGTGACACTAGTTGATAAATTTTTAAGAACAATTTCATACTTGTTGACTTTGTTGTGATAGCTTGCATACTCTTGTTGATACTATATTGTCATTCTTAAGTTAATTTACCTTTTAATTGTTGCAAAGTTTTTTCAAAACCTTTCCTGCACTTAAGTGATCATCTATTAAGAATCACTTATATCCACAAGTAATCACCACCCTTTTACTGAACCTATAATGGATTCGAAGTTCGAGTTGTCTCAATTCGATGGAAAATGGGAATACTCGATATTAAAGCAGAAAATGAGGGCTATATTGATCCAACCAAGGGTTACTAAGGCCCTTGATGATCCTAAAATTTTTTTGCTAAATTAAAAGCTAGACCTAATGAAATTCTAGAAATGAATGAAATTGTTTATAGTTCAATTATCTAGCATTTATCTGACAACATTATAAGACAAGTTGAAGATTCTAAAACACGTAGAGCCTTATGGACTGCACTTGATTCATTGTTCTTGATTAAGACATTGCCCAACAAAATCTATTTGCTAGAGAAATTATTCAGTTTTAAGATGGACACTGGGAAAGACCAGAAACAAACTTGAGTGATTTTAGTATTTTAGTTAAGAGTCTTGCACATAATGACAAGCAATTTGATGATGAAGACCTTGCATTATACTACTTAACTCACTACCTAAATCTTATAAGCATATAAAAAATGCCATAAAATACTCAAGAGATGCTCTAACTCAGACTATAGTAACAAATGCTTCAATAGCTAGAGAACTAAAGGCCAAGAAAGAAACTAAATCTAATACAAGAGAAGATGGCGTGTTTGTTAGAGGGAGAACAGAAAAGAAGAAAATAATACCCAGAATAGAAAATTTAAAAAGTGTTATCATTGTGAAAATCTTGGGCACTTTAAGAGACTATTTTGAAGTGCAAAGGAAACACAAATACCAAAGCATTGTTGACCTGAACAATGTTACTATCAGTCATGATCTGGATAGTCTTCTTGTAATGATTGTGTCTAATGATGATAGTGACAAGGATTGGAGCTTAAACTCAAGATGCACATTTCACACGAGTCCTAATAGATCTTGGTTCTACAATTACAAATCAATTGAATCCAAGAAAGTGTACATGGGAGATAACAATTCCCAAATAGTACAGGGAATTGGTGACATTGCTATTAAAATGCATGATGACATTGTGAGACAAATCAAGAATGTTAGGCATGTCCCAAACTTAAAAAGAAACCTTATTTCATTAGGGATTCCTGAAGATGAAGGGTATACATTTAAATCTGATAATAACATACTAAAAGTGATGAAGGGATTACTTGTTATGTTGAAAGAACCTAAGAAGAATGGGCTATATTATCTTCCTGAAGAAACCATAACCACTCAAGATAATAGCTCTTTAACTGTACTTGAAACTAAGTCTGAATTTTGTCGTAATAGATTAGGACATATTGGCAATAAGGGCCTAAAATATCTAAGTAATCAAAAGTTACTTGGGAAAGATATAATTGAGCCCTTTCAACTTTTTGAGACTTGTGTATTAGGTAAGTCCCATAAGGTGAGTTTCAATATAGGGTCTCATACCACTAATAGACCTTTGGATTATATTCATTCTGACTTGCGGGGACTTGAAAGTCACCCCACCTTTGGGGGGAACGGATACTTTATGTCCATCATTGATGACTCTTCTAGGAAAGTCTAGGTTTACCCTTTAAGGGCTGAATCTGAAGCTTTCTAGAAATTCAAAACTTTGCTTAAAATTATAGAGAATCAGTTGAATAAAAAACTGAAAACACTAAGGATTGATAATGCATAGGAGTTCTTTAATTCTAAATTTGAGAACTTCTATAAACAAAAAGGGATGTCAGACATAGGATTGTTAGAAACACATCCCAACAAAATGGGTTAGCTGAAAGAATGAACAAAACACTCATGAACAAAGTCAAATGCCTTCTTATCAGCTTAGGGCTTGTAAAAAGGTTCTGAGCTGAAGTTGTTTGAACAGTTGCATACCTCATAAGTAGGTCCCCTAGCAGTTTTGTTGGCTTTAAAACACCTCAAGAACTATAGGCTAGAAAACCACCTGACCTATCACATATTAGAGTTGTTAGATCCTAGGGCAACAAAGTGTGTTTTGCTAGGGATATCCTGAAGGGGTAAAGAGTTACAAACTATGTGTCTTGGAAAAGGCATAAAAATAATCAACAGTAGGAATGTTTTGTTTAATGAATCTGAAATGCCATGTTTAAAAAATAAGATTGAAAAACATGTTGAGCCAAATGAAAGAAACATTCCTACTAATGAAGTTAAGTTGGCCACGTTCATTAACTCATTATGCTGCACAAGAAACTCCAGAGAGGATTGGGGAGCCTGATGAAGATGAAGGTAGTTCCCTTAACATAGAAACTGAACTTGAGATTGGACCACTCCTAACAATTCTAACACTGAACTTATTAATTAAGACTACTAATTTGTGAGAGATAGGGAAAGAAGGCAAGTGAAGCCTAACCCTAGGTATGAAATTGACAATTTGACTGACTTTGCCTTAACATCTGGTGAAGCATTAGAGAATTTAGAACTTTTTGCCATTGAGGAAGCTATGAATTGCCCAAATGCTGCAAATGGGAAAACTGCAATGAGGGAAGAAATGAAATCCCTAACTGAAAATAAGACATGGAATTTGGTCAAAAAAGAAAAAAAGGAGGAAGTCCTAATAATCATAGAATTGTTCATTGTAAGTGGATTTACAAGTTAAAGGAAAGAAATAACTCATCAGACCCCATAAGGTATAAAGTCAGGCTGGCTACCAAAGGCTTTGCCCAAAGAGAACTCGTCCCTGTTCTACTTCTTTCGATTCTCTATTGTATCTTCAGTCTAGATCTTATCTTGTATCAAACTTATCGACTGATGTTAAGAGGCTAGATTCTTGTTACAGACATCTCAGAAGGAGGGATTCTCCATCAGTAATCCTTTCCACAAGGCATCTCGAGCCTTCTCGTTCGGTATTGTTTCATAAGCAATCAGTTCAACACTAAAATGCGTAAAGTAGCTCTTGAATGGCTAGTCTTCCTCCTATCTCTTTCCACTAACCTAGTAGCTGAGGTTTATCCTATCCTGTTTTTTACAAATGCCCTGGGAAAGTTTGTTTTAACTATGACCAACTTCGGATCAAACCTAGAGGTAACTTGCTATACCACCGCTTGGAAGAACGTACGAAGCAAGATGGAAACCTTAAGTACAGGACTAACTTTATCTAGTCGTATTTGTGTCATGCACTCACACAAATGGAACATATGATCTTCTTTGTCAAGGTACTTATCCATGACCGAACGATTTAAATTTTCTCGGGATTGCTCTCTCCTTGATCTCTCTTGAGAATGGTAGATGTTCATCATCGTCTTTCGTTTCTACAACCTTATAGGTCGACCTTTATATACCTCGTCCAGAGAAGTGCTCTAAGATTGAATAGACTTTCAACCTCCAACCTTTTGAACGACTATTCATATTATCCTGTGAGATAACCTCCTTTGGAAACCTTTCCTTGGCAGGCTTGTTTCTGCTCTATCATTTGCATTGATTTTTGGGTGTATTTTCCTAGGTTTTTTATGCCTGCATGCTGCTGTTATCATTACGGAATGCACTGTTAGCTGGAATATTTTCATTTTCTTCAATTTTATCCTGCACTTTATTCTCTTTCTTCACCCATAGAGAAGCATTCTCTGCAGTAAGCGCTTTCAAACTCAGCCATATCCTTAATGGTTTTGGCAGTAGCGATTTTCTTATGCAAGAGATAGCTCTTTGCAAGAGAGACGCCAACTTGCACTTTCGCAGGAGTTTTTTTCCTTCTGTCTATTAATATTAGTGTCATAACCAGTGGAAAGTCAATATAACCATTGTCTTCCACTTTTAACATTTTTATTTTCTCTGATTTCTCCTCAATTTGACTCACAATTTCAGATATCAAGAGTTTTAACTTTCAGATATAATAAGATTTCGTGGTCTACTTTATGCAAGTTTTTTCACAAATAATGCCAATTTGTTAACAATAGAAATCTGATCAACAAATCCTACTCACCTATCTATGATTATTACTTCCTAAACTCCCTAGTTTTGATGCTCAAAATAAGGCAATAAGAGAAATTGTTATTTGAGAGTGGGATATTTGAATTGCATGCTCTTCAAATGAGGGGGTATTTATATATTTCCCTCCAAGGTTTGACATTTTAAGATAATGATAGATGGCGGCTCTATAATTGCTCTATAATAATTAATTCTATTAGTAGTCACGCTTTATTCATTAGCTCACGTACTTTTTATTGACAGCTTGTAACCAGCCTATAATAGAAATATGGTTTGTAGGCTTTGTGAAAGCCTCTTGTATTTTATTTCTCTTGCTTGCATGTTACACTTTGTAAGTTGTTGGCTGGGTTCAAAAATTGCATTTTGAGGCTCAACATGTGGGCCACCATCAATATGAATTTTCTAGACAACAAAATATTAATGACATTGGTAATTAATTGGGAATTTGGCAACTATAGCAAAGTAAATAAAACAATTGTGGTGGGTATAAAGACGATTCACAATTTAAATTGAGGCACAAGCTAGTAATGTGCTTGCATATGTGGGTCTATTTTTCATGGATTGATCAAATTCGAAAATTTTCGGCTATGTTGATGGAATCATATTTCTATTTGGATTGCTGTTGTTAAATCCTTGGAGATTGTTTGGGCTGAAGATTTAGATTAAATATTGAGCTGGGATCCAATTAGTTTTTAATTTTTAATTCTTAACTTGTTTCTTGCGACAAATAATTGTTAATTTATGGTTTATGCATGCTTTAATTTATATTTGAAACATTTATCATTCTAGATATCATGATATATATATAGATTTATTTGTGATATCGCACGTAATACTATAAATAGCATCTCATTGGAAATCAGCTTTCTCCCAATTAATTTAGTTTAGATTAAATTTTTTTAGAGGAAAAGTTTATAATAATTAAACATATGTAATTTAAATAATGTGAACATGTTATAATTATTATAATTAAAATTCGTCAATTTAAAATATTGAGTAGGAAATGGTGTTTACTTAAATAAAAACCAACCGTCTCCTTCTGTCAATACATAAGCAAAGTAACATGTTTGTCCATTATTGATAATGCAATGGATATGAGTACTGCGTAATTTTAAGTTGCATGACTGGATTTCCTTATAATAAAATCATTTAAATAGAATATAATTTGTGAACATCCTATATATGAAAAAAATATTTTCAAATATCTAAAGATCTAGACAATGGTTATACACTTAAATCAAGATCAAATACGAACTTCCTAAAAGGACTACATATGTTGAGTATGTAACTGTAGACAAGATGACTCGCTATTACATTTTGATTTCGATATCAAACGCATTGCAGCAAATCTTGAAAGTAAGATTACATCATATGACATACTACAGACCTTTTAGCACACGTTTGGTCATCAAAATAAGGAGGCTCTTTTGAAGCCATTCATACTTTTAAGAACGTTTGTATGAAATCAAAATTGCTTGTGAAGTTTCATAGTTTACTATGATCGTACATTTCAAACATAGTTGAGAGTCTGGATGCAACATCTATCAAGGAAACTCAATTTGGCATAGTATTCAATTCTTTAACTAATATACTTTTAAAATTTAATGTAGAATATCACTTATACAAGATGATGATACAATTAGTTGAGCTTATGATAGATTTATAATGTAGAAAGTGATCTTAGAGATACAATGGTGGTACTTGTGTATCATTTGGTAGCTCATTTGGTTCTAAGTCGAAAGGCAGATTTGGAAAAAAAAAGTAGAAAAAAGCTAACAAGAAGCATGAGAGCAACTAAAGGTCCAAAGCAAATGGAAACTTGAGACATAAATATTCTAACTACGATGGAAAAAAATCGGAGAAAGATTGTCCAAATGCACTAGCTAGGAAATAAAATGTAAGTGAAATTTTTCATTACTGACTACTATATAGTGGTTAATACTACCAATTTCCACAAATAATTGTTAATTTATGGTTTATGCATGCTTTAATTTATATTTGAAACATTTATCATTCTAGATATCATGATATATATAGATTTATTTGTGATATCGCGCGTAATACTATAAATAGCATCTCATTGGAAATCAGCTTTCTCCCAATTAATTTAGTTTAGATTAAATTTTTTTAGAGGAAAAGTTTATAATAATTAAACATATGTAATTTAAATTTTTAGGATATACTCTAGAAATAGCTATATATATTCTTAACTTAGTTCCTTCTAAATCTATTTTCAAGGCTCCCTAAAATTTTAGACTCAAGTCCTTTTTGTGTCACATCCAAAATTTGGAATCCATTCAATGAGTGAATGGAAAATAGAAAAGTTGAAGTCTAAGTCAGAGATATGCATATTTGTGGGATACCTTAAAGATACCAATAGATATTATTTTATAGTCTTCTAGATAGGAATGTCTTTGTTGGCAGAAATGCAATATTCCTGAAGGATAAGTATATTAATGAACGCTTGTCCAAAAGTAAGATCTTGTTGGAAGAAATGAATTGAAGCAATTCCATCTCGTCGATTCTTGGAACACAGCCTAGGGATCGACATCCCATGGTATCAATTATACCTGGACAACATGATTAGAGTGGGAGTCATGAGTTGTCATTTGATTTTATAAATCAAAAGAAAATTGAAGGTAATGAAAAGGTAATTACATCACCTAATGGTAATCTCTGCATTAATAAAAATAATAAAGATTCCAAATGATGCCATAGTCCAAGATCGACTACCTTTTAGACAACTCAAATGGTCATTAGTTTCTCTTTCTAGGCATTTGTTGATTGGAGAGTCCAATTTGGCAATTTTCATAGTACAAGTTGATTATCTGACTTCATATACGCAAACTATGGATGACATGGATACAACGATCCACTTATGGATTGAAGCAGACATCAAGACCTTAAAACAAAATATTCGACGAGGTGAGTAAGACATATGGTATTGATCAGAACTTCGACAAACCCTATGTTTATAAGAAAATATAGGACAAAAATGTAATTTTACTGGTGCTATATGTGAATTATATTCTACTCATTGGAAATAATGTGGGAGCATTAACGTCTACGGAAGCGTAGTCGGCCCAACAAATTCATATGAAAGACTTAATTGAAGCTAGCAATGTTCTAGGATTTCAAGTCTTAAGAGATAGAATGAACAAGTTAATAGCTTTATCTCAAGCTACATATATTGACAAAATACTTATCAAATATGCCATGAAAAATTCCAAATGGGTAATATGCCCTTTAAACATGAAATCTAGCTCTCTAAGGATTGGTCCCCTAAGACTTCTAAAGAGTTGGAGCACATGAGTATGATACCTTATGCATTGACAATTGTAGTCCCATTCATGTTATGCTGTACAATATACCTGACATTTGTTATATTGTTGGTATGGTAAGTCGATAGTATCTAACTCTTGGATCGAAACATTGAAGGGCAATAAATCATATCCTTCAGCACATCCGAAGAATAAGGAATTATGTGCTCTTTGTCAGATTTTTTTTTCAATGGGTTAAAAGGATTCAAAATTTATGGTAGGCCCATTATTTGGAGAAATATCAAGCAACATGAATTGTTGATTCCATCATCAATACCAAATATTTGACAACTTGTGAAGTTACTAAATTGGTTGTATATCTCAGAAAATCCTAATGGACATCGATGTGATACCTACATCTGTGAAACCCTTAGCACTCTACTGTGATAATAGTGAGACTATGGTAAATGCTAAAGAACCTGGAGTCATCATAATAGTAAATGCATTATACGACAATACCAACTCTTAAGAGAGATAGTTGAAGAAATGTGATTGTTAGTAAGATTGCTAATGGAGATAATCTTGCAAAATCGTTTATTAAGAGCTTATTGGCGAAGATTTTTTAGAGCAGCTGTAAGATATGATGTTGTAAGACATGACAAAATATACTTCAGGAAAAATGGGGAATTTGTTAGGTTGTATGCCCAAATAGCGTATTTTGCTATAATAAAATAATATTTTATAATAATTTTATTTATTACATTAATTTATTATTGAGCATGCGAATTAAAGTGATTAAAATCATTTGTGATAATGTAGTTGAGGTACTTGTGTTGAGAAGAACAGTGTGAAACAACTTATTTTGATCATAATAATTTGTTCACAACCAATGGATAACCGTGGTACCTTGTACTGAAAGGTTGTAGTATTGATTGATTTACTATACGGATTTGTGATTTGTCCTCATCACAAAAATGGTTAAATTTGATACTAGTACACTTAGAGAATCTTGAACGGATCAAGTGTGAAGTTTAACTCTATAGCATGAACTTGCGAAGGAATAAAATTTCATTTGATCGTCGTGTATTTTATCTAAATTATTTAACTGGGTCTTGCATATTTTTTCATGACTTTAACAGTTTTTTATTTACCAATGGGTGAGATCAATTGAAATTAATCAAATATCTCGGTGAATTGGAAGCTTGAGATGAACGAAGTAGAGAATTTGAATGTGTCGGGAGCCATCGCCCTTAAACATAGATAGAGTGAATACTTAAATATTTTCTATTGAATAGTTGAAATACAAACTCAATGTTTAGCGACTGTTAAATTTTGAGATCCTGATTAGTTCACAAAAGCATTGAAGAAAATTGTACTTAAGTAAGTGAGAATCATTAGAAGAGTAAATGATCATTTATTTGCGTACCAAATTATTGAATCTCAAGCAAAAATAAAATACATCTATGACCGTTTTAAGGAAAATATTATAAATTTATGGGTTTATGTGATTTTATATATTTAGAAAGTTCAGTCTTTTACCTTTAGATGATTAGGCAAAGACAAATAATTAGATCGAGTGATCTAGAGTCGACTATACATGATTTAATTATTAAAGCTTGGATAATATATGTTCGAGCAGAATTATGTGGTAAGTTTATAAAGTATTAGAACTTAATTATAATCATTATAAAAGTTTTGGACTTAATTATAATTATAATAAAATTTTGGATTTATATGTAATTGGTATGAAAGTTGTAAACTTAATTGGAATTTTAATTGAACTTCTAGTACTACAAATGTAATTAAATAAAACCAATTAAATTTGAACTTTAATTACAACTCATATTTGGATTTTAACCTCTGTTTGTCTTCTTTTAAAACAAAATTCTTTAATTTTCATACTCATCTTCAATTACACATTCACAAAATAAAATATTTTACCATAAATTCAAATTTTTTCCTTTTTGTAACTACAAATTCTTCAAAGAATTACTATTCAGAACATCATTTTTTTCCCCAGCAATTGCTATTAAACAAGGGATTAATTGAGACTCCTATTTGAAAGTGAAATTCTTATTATATATGGATGGTACTATTTTATGTCTATAAATAGAAATTTGGTAGCATCTAGAAATTCTATAGAATACAACAAAATATAATAAAATAAAAAATTATTTTTCTTACTTTATTCAATTTTCTAGTTCAAAAATTACTTTTTGATTTGATTAAATAATGTGTCCACCAACCAATGAGACGTTGAAAAATATGATAGAAAATTTGGAAGTTTGGAGCATCAAATTATTGGTATTAAAAAGTTGGAAGTTCGTGATTAAAAAAATAATAATGAAGTTCGTGATTTATAATTAATTCAACAATTAGCAACCGAATTTAAGTAAAAATTTGATTCCTTTATTCTTATTTCTTGAATTAAAGAATTTTTTTAATTTCCAAGTAATTCTACTTCCAGTTCCAATAGTTTCTATGCCAAACTTCATTATTCTGGAGATGTATACACCATATTAAGTTTTTTTTTTTATAGTAACTTTATAAATTTAGCCCTCGTTGGAAACTCATTCTTTTAATTTTATTTTTTTTTAATTTTTTTTTTAATTTTTCATACAAATAATTGTTAATTTATGGTTTATGCATGCTTTAATTTATATTTGAAACATTTATCATTCTAGATATCATGATATATATATAGATTTATTTGTGATATCGCACGTAATACTATAAATAGCATCTCATTGGAAATCAGCTTTCTCCCAATTAATTTAGTTTAGATTAAATTTTTTTAGAGGAAAAGTTTATAATAATTAAACATATGTAATTTAAATAATGTGAACATGTTATAATTATTATAATTAAAATTCGTCAATTTAAAATATTGAGTAGGAAATGGTGTTTACTTAAATAAAAACCAACCGTCTCCTTCTGTCAATACATAAGCAAAGTAACATGTTTGTCCATTATTGATAATGCAATGGATATGAGTACTGCGTAATTTTAAGTTGCATGACTGGATTTCCTTATAATAAAATCATTTAAATAGAATATAATTTGTGAACATCCTATATATGAAAAAAATATTTTCAAATATCTAAAGATCTAGACAATGGTTATACACTTAAATCAAGATCAAATACGAACTTCCTAAAAGGACTACATATGCTGAGTATGTAACTGTAGACAAGATGACTCGCTATTACATTTTGATTTCGATATCAAACGCATTGCAGCAAATCTTGAAAGTAAGATTACATCATATGACATACTACAGACCTTTTAGCACACGTTTGGTCATCAAAATAAGGAGGCTCTTTTGAAGCCATTCGTACTTTTAAGAACGTTTGTATGAAATCAAAATTGCTTGTGAAGTTTCATAGTTTACTATGATCGTACATTTCAAACATAGTTGAGAGTCTGGATGCAACATCTATCAAGGAAACTCAATTTGGCATAGTATTCAATTCTTTAACTAATATACTTTTAAAATTTAATGTAGAATATCACTTATACAAGATGATGATACAATTAGTTGAGCTTATGATAGATTTATAATGTAGAAAGTGATCTTAAAGATACAATGGTGGTACTTGTGTATCATTTGGTAGCTCATTTGGTTCTAAGTCGAAAGGCAGATTTGGAAAAAAAAAGTAGAAAAAAGCTAACAAGAAGCATGAGAGCAACTAAAGGTCCAAAGCAAATGGAAACTTGAGACATAAATATTCTAACTACGATGGAAAAAAATCGGAGAAAGATTGTCCAAATGCACTAGCTAGGAAATAAAATGTAAGTGAAATTTTTCATTACTGACTACTATATAGTGGTTAATACTACCAATTTCCACAAATAATTGTTAATTTATGGTTTATGCATGCTTTAATTTATATTTGAAACATTTATCATTCTAGATATCATGATATATATATAGATTTATTTGTGATATCGCACGTAATACTATAAATAGCATCTCATTGGAAATCAGCTTTCTCCCAATTAATTTAGTTTAGATTAAATTTTTTTAGAGGAAAAGTTTATAATAATTAAACATATGTAATTTAAATAATGTGAACATGTTATAATTATTATAATTAAAATTCGTCAATTTAAAATATTGAGTAGGAAATGGTGTTTACTTAAATAAAAACCAACCGTCTCCTTCTGTCAATACATAAGCAAAGTAACATGTTTGTCCATTATTGATAATGCAATGGATATGAGTACTGCGTAATTTTAAGTTGCATGACTGGATTTCCTTATAATAAAATCATTTAAATAGAATATAATTTGTGAACATCCTATATATGAAAAAAATATTTTCAAATATCTAAAGATCTAGACAATGGTTATACACTTAAATCAAGATCAAATACGAACTTCCTAAAAGGACTACATATGCTGAGTATGTAACTGTAGACAAGATGACTCGCTATTACATTTTGATTTCGATATCAAACGCATTGCAGCAAATCTTGAAAGTAAGATTACATCATATGACATACTACAGACCTTTTAGCACACGTTTGGTCATCAAAATAAGGAGGCTCTTTTGAAGCCATTCGTACTTTTAAGAACGTTTGTATGAAATCAAAATTGCTTGTGAAGTTTCATAGTTTACTATGATCGTACATTTCAAACATAGTTGAGAGTCTGGATGCAACATCTATCAAGGAAACTCAATTTGGCATAGTATTCAATTCTTTAACTAATATACTTTTAAAATTTAATGTAGAATATCACTTATACAAGATGATGATACAATTAGTTGAGCTTATGATAGATTTATAATGTAGAAAGTGATCTTAAAGATACAATGGTGGTACTTGTGTATCATTTGGTAGCTCATTTGGTTCTAAGTCGAAAGGCAGATTTGGAAAAAAAAAGTAGAAAAAAGCTAACAAGAAGCATGAGAGCAACTAAAGGTCCAAAGCAAATGGAAACTTGAGACATAAATATTCTAACTACGATGGAAAAAAATCGGAGAAAGATTGTCCAAATGCACTAGCTAGGAAATAAAATGTAAGTGAAATTTTTCATTACTGACTACTATATAGTGGTTAATACTACCAATTTCCACAAATAATTGTTAATTTATGGTTTATGCATGCTTTAATTTATATTTGAAACATTTATCATTCTAGATATCATGATATATATATAGATTTATTTGTGATATCGCACGTAATACTATAAATAGCATCTCATTGGAAATCAGCTTTCTCCCAATTAATTTAGTTTAGATTAAATTTTTTTAGAGGAAAAGTTTATAATAATTAAACATATGTAATTTAAATAATGTGAACATGTTATAATTATTATAATTAAAATTCGTCAATTTAAAATATTGAGTAGGAAATGGTGTTTACTTAAATAAAAACCAACCGTCTCCTTCTGTCAATACATAAGCAAAGTAACATGTTTGTCCATTATTGATAATGCAATGGATATGAGTACTGCGTAATTTTAAGTTGCATGACTGGATTTCCTTATAATAAAATCATTTAAATAGAATATAATTTGTGAACATCCTATATATGAAAAAAATATTTTCAAATATCTAAAGATCTAGACAATGGTTATACACTTAAATCAAGATCAAATACGAACTTCCTAAAAGGACTACATATGCTGAGTATGTAACTGTAGACAAGATGACTCGCTATTACATTTTGATTTCGATATCAAACGCATTGCAGCAAATCTTGAAAGTAAGATTACATCATATGACATACTACAGACCTTTTAGCACACGTTTGGTCATCAAAATAAGGAGGCTCTTTTGAAGCCATTCGTACTTTTAAGAACGTTTGTATGAAATCAAAATTGCTTGTGAAGTTTCATAGTTTACTATGATCGTACATTTCAAACATAGTTGAGAGTCTGGATGCAACATCTATCAAGGAAACTCAATTTGGCATAGTATTCAATTCTTTAACTAATATACTTTTAAAATTTAATGTAGAATATCACTTATACAAGATGATGATACAATTAGTTGAGCTTATGATAGATTTATAATGTAGAAAGTGATCTTAAAGATACAATGGTGGTACTTGTGTATCATTTGGTAGCTCATTTGGTTCTAAGTCGAAAGGCAGATTTGGAAAAAAAAAGTAGAAAAAAGCTAACAAGAAGCATGAGAGCAACTAAAGGTCCAAAGCAAATGGAAACTTGAGACATAAATATTCTAACTACGATGGAAAAAAATCGGAGAAAGATTGTCCAAATGCACTAGCTAGGAAATAAAATGTAAGTGAAATTTTTCATTACTGACTACTATATAGTGGTTAATACTACCAATTTCCACAAATAATTGTTAATTTATGGTTTATGCATGCTTTAATTTATATTTGAAACATTTATCATTCTAGATATCATGATATATATATAGATTTATTTGTGATATCGCACGTAATACTATAAATAGCATCTCATTGGAAATCAGCTTTCTCCCAATTAATTTAGTTTAGATTAAATTTTTTTAGAGGAAAAGTTTATAATAATTAAACATATGTAATTTAAATAATGTGAACATGTTATAATTATTATAATTAAAATTCGTCAATTTAAAATATTGAGTAGGAAATGGTGTTTACTTAAATAAAAACCAACCGTCTCCTTCTGTCAATACATAAGCAAAGTAACATGTTTGTCCATTATTGATAATGCAATGGATATGAGTACTGCGTAATTTTAAGTTGCATGACTGGATTTCCTTATAATAAAATCATTTAAATAGAATATAATTTGTGAACATCCTATATATGAAAAAAATATTTTCAAATATCTAAAGATCTAGACAATGGTTATACACTTAAATCAAGATCAAATACGAACTTCCTAAAAGGACTACATATGCTGAGTATGTAACTGTAGACAAGATGACTCGCTATTACATTTTGATTTCGATATCAAACGCATTGCAGCAAATCTTGAAAGTAAGATTACATCATATGACATACTACAGACCTTTTAGCACACGTTTGGTCATCAAAATAAGGAGGCTCTTTTGAAGCCATTCGTACTTTTAAGAACGTTTGTATGAAATCAAAATTGCTTGTGAAGTTTCATAGTTTACTATGATCGTACATTTCAAACATAGTTGAGAGTCTGGATGCAACATCTATCAAGGAAACTCAATTTGGCATAGTATTCAATTCTTTAACTAATATACTTTTAAAATTTAATGTAGAATATCACTTATACAAGATGATGATACAATTAGTTGAGCTTATGATAGATTTATAATGTAGAAAGTGATCTTAAAGATACAATGGTGGTACTTGTGTATCATTTGGTAGCTCATTTGGTTCTAAGTCGAAAGGCAGATTTGGAAAAAAAAAGTAGAAAAAAGCTAACAAGAAGCATGAGAGCAACTAAAGGTCCAAAGCAAATGGAAACTTGAGACATAAATATTCTAACTACGATGGAAAAAAATCGGAGAAAGATTGTCCAAATGCACTAGCTAGGAAATAAAATGTAAGTGAAATTTTTCATTACTGACTACTATATAGTGGTTAATACTACCAATTTCCACAAATAATTGTTAATTTATGGTTTATGCATGCTTTAATTTATATTTGAAACATTTATCATTCTAGATATCATGATATATATATAGATTTATTTGTGATATCGCACGTAATACTATAAATAGCATCTCATTGGAAATCAGCTTTCTCCCAATTAATTTAGTTTAGATTAAATTTTTTTAGAGGAAAAGTTTATAATAATTAAACATATGTAATTTAAATAATGTGAACATGTTATAATTATTATAATTAAAATTCGTCAATTTAAAATATTGAGTAGGAAATGGTGTTTACTTAAATAAAAACCAACCGTCTCCTTCTGTCAATACATAAGCAAAGTAACATGTTTGTCCATTATTGATAATGCAATGGATATGAGTACTGCGTAATTTTAAGTTGCATGACTGGATTTCCTTATAATAAAATCATTTAAATAGAATATAATTTGTGAACATCCTATATATGAAAAAAATATTTTCAAATATCTAAAGATCTAGACAATGGTTATACACTTAAATCAAGATCAAATACGAACTTCCTAAAAGGACTACATATGCTGAGTATGTAACTGTAGACAAGATGACTCGCTATTACATTTTGATTTCGATATCAAACGCATTGCAGCAAATCTTGAAAGTAAGATTACATCATATGACATACTACAGACCTTTTAGCACACGTTTGGTCATCAAAATAAGGAGGCTCTTTTGAAGCCATTCGTACTTTTAAGAACGTTTGTATGAAATCAAAATTGCTTGTGAAGTTTCATAGTTTACTATGATCGTACATTTCAAACATAGTTGAGAGTCTGGATGCAACATCTATCAAGGAAACTCAATTTGGCATAGTATTCAATTCTTTAACTAATATACTTTTAAAATTTAATGTAGAATATCACTTATACAAGATGATGATACAATTAGTTGAGCTTATGATAGATTTATAATGTAGAAAGTGATCTTAAAGATACAATGGTGGTACTTGTGTATCATTTGGTAGCTCATTTGGTTCTAAGTCGAAAGGCAGATTTGGAAAAAAAAAGTAGAAAAAAGCTAACAAGAAGCATGAGAGCAACTAAAGGTCCAAAGCAAATGGAAACTTGAGACATAAATATTCTAACTACGATGGAAAAAAATCGGAGAAAGATTGTCCAAATGCACTAGCTAGGAAATAAAATGTAAGTGAAATTTTTCATTACTGACTACTATATAGTGGTTAATACTACCAATTTCCACAAATAATTGTTAATTTATGGTTTATGCATGCTTTAATTTATATTTGAAACATTTATCATTCTAGATATCATGATATATATATAGATTTATTTGTGATATCGCACGTAATACTATAAATAGCATCTCATTGGAAATCAGCTTTCTCCCAATTAATTTAGTTTAGATTAAATTTTTTTAGAGGAAAAGTTTATAATAATTAAACATATGTAATTTAAATAATGTGAACATGTTATAATTATTATAATTAAAATTCGTCAATTTAAAATATTGAGTAGGAAATGGTGTTTACTTAAATAAAAACCAACCGTCTCCTTCTGTCAATACATAAGCAAAGTAACATGTTTGTCCATTATTGATAATGCAATGGATATGAGTACTGCGTAATTTTAAGTTGCATGACTGGATTTCCTTATAATAAAATCATTTAAAT
This sequence comes from Olea europaea var. sylvestris, assembly GCF_002742605.1. NCBI lineage: Eukaryota > Viridiplantae > Streptophyta > Magnoliopsida > Lamiales > Oleaceae > Olea > Olea europaea. The sequence continues at coordinate 625,467 of NW_019227738.1, read as the reverse complement.
AGAATATAATTTGTGAACATCCTATATATGAAAAAAATATTTTCAAATATCTAAAGATCTAGACAATGGTTATACACTTAAATCAAGATCAAATACGAACTTCCTAAAAGGACTACATATGCTGAGTATGTAACTGTAGACAAGATGACTCGCTATTACATTTTGATTTCGATATCAAACGCATTGCAGCAAATCTTGAAAGTAAGATTACATCATATGACATACTACAGACCTTTTAGCACACGTTTGGTCATCAAAATAAGGAGGCTCTTTTGAAGCCATTCGTACTTTTAAGAACGTTTGTATGAAATCAAAATTGCTTGTGAAGTTTCATAGTTTACTATGATCGTACATTTCAAACATAGTTGAGAGTCTGGATGCAACATCTATCAAGGAAACTCAATTTGGCATAGTATTCAATTCTTTAACTAATATACTTTTAAAATTTAATGTAGAATATCACTTATACAAGATGATGATACAATTAGTTGAGCTTATGATAGATTTATAATGTAGAAAGTGATCTTAAAGATACAATGGTGGTACTTGTGTATCATTTGGTAGCTCATTTGGTTCTAAGTCGAAAGGCAGATTTGGAAAAAAAAAGTAGAAAAAAGCTAACAAGAAGCATGAGAGCAACTAAAGGTCCAAAGCAAATGGAAACTTGAGACATAAATATTCTAACTACGATGGAAAAAAATCGGAGAAAGATTGTCCAAATGCACTAGCTAGGAAATAAAATGTAAGTGAAATTTTTCATTACTGACTACTATATAGTGGTTAATACTACCAATTTCCACAAATAATTGTTAATTTATGGTTTATGCATGCTTTAATTTATATTTGAAACATTTATCATTCTAGATATCATGATATATATAGATTTATTTGTGATATCGCGCGTAATACTATAAATAGCATCTCATTGGAAATCAGCTTTCTCCCAATTAATTTAGTTTAGATTAAATTTTTTTAGAGGAAAAGTTTATAATAATTAAACATATGTAATTTAAATTTTTAGGATATACTCTAGAAACAGCTATATATATTCTTAACTTAGTTCCTTCTAAATCTATTTTCAAGACTCCCTAAAATTTTAGACTCAAGTCCTTTTTGTGTCACATCCAAAATTTGGAATCCATTCAATGAGTGAATGGAAAATAGAAAAGTTGAAGTCTAAGTCAGAGATATGCATATTTGTGGGATACCTTAAAGATACCAATAGATATTATTTTATAGTCTTCTAGATAGGAATGTCTTTGTTGGCAGAAATGCAATATTCCTGAAGGATAAGTATATTAATGAACGCTTGTCCAAAAGTAAGATCTTGTTGGAAGAAATGAATTGAAGCAATTCCATCTCGTCGATTCTTGGAACACAGCCTAGGGATCGACATCCCATGGTATCAATTATACCTGGACAACATGATTAGAGTGGGAGTCATGAGTTGTCATTTGATTTTATAAATCAAAAGAAAATTGAAGGTAATGAAAAGGTAATTACATCACCTAATGGTAATCTCTGCATTAATAAAAATAATAAAGATTCCAAATGATGCCATAGTCCAAGATCGACTACCTTTTAGACAAGTCAAATGGTCATTAGTTTCTCTTTCTAGGCATTTGTTGATTGGAGAGTCCAATTTGGCAATTTTCATAGTACAAGTTGATTATCTGACTTCATATACGCAAACTATGGATGACATGGATACAACGATCCACTTATGGATTGAAGCAGACATCAAGACCTTAAAACAAAATATTCGACGAGGTGAGTAAGACATATGGTATTGATCAGAACTTCGACAAACCCTATGTTTATAAGAAAATATAGGACAAAAATGTAATTTTACTGGTGCTATATGTGAATTATATTCTACTCATTGGAAATAATGTGGGAGCATTAACGTCTACGGAAGCGTAGTCGGCCCAACAAATTCATATGAAAGACTTAATTGAAGCTAGCAATGTTCTAGGTTTTCAAGTCTTAAGAGATAGAATGAACAAGTTAATAGCTTTATCTCAAGCTACATATATTGACAAAATACTTATCAGATATGCCATGAAAAATTCCAAATGGGTAATATGCCCTTTAAACATGAAATCTAGCTCTCTAAGGATTGGTCCCCTAAGACTTCTAAAGAGTTGGAGCACATGAGTATGATACCTTATGCATTGACAATTGTAGTCCCATTCATGTTATGCTGTACAATATACCTGACATTTGTTATATTGTTGGTATGGTAAGTCGATAGTATCTAACTCTTGGATCGAAACATTGAAGGGCAATAAATCATATCCTTCAGCACATCCGAAGAATAAGGAATTATGTGCTCTTTGTCAGATTTTTTTTTCAATGGGTTAAAAGGATTCAAAATTTATGGTAGGCCCATTATTTGGAGAAATATCAAGCAACATGAATTGTTGATTCCATCATCAATACCAAATATTTGACAACTTGTGAAGTTACTAAATTGGTTGTATATCTCAGAAAATCCTAATGGACATCGATGTGATACCTACATCTGTGAAACCCTTAGCACTCTACTGTGATAATAGTGAGACTATGGTAAATGCTAAAGAACCTGGAGTCATCATAATAGTAAATGCATTATACGACAATACCAACTCTTAAGAGAGATAGTTGAAGAAATGTGATTGTTAGTAAGATTGCTAATGGAGATAATCTTGCAAAATCGCTTATTAAGAGCTTATTGGCAAAGATTTTTTAGAGCAGCTGTAAGATATGATGTTGTAAGACATGACAAAATATACTTTAGGAAAAATGGGGAATTTGTTAGGTTGTATGCCCAAATAGCGTATTTTGCTATAATAAAATAATATTTTATAATAATTTTATTTATTACATTAATTTATTATTGAGCATGCGAATTAAAGTGATTAAAATCATTTGTGATAATGTAGTTGAGGTACTTGTGTTGAGAAGAACAGTGTGAAACAACTTATTTTGATCATAATAATTTGTTCACAACCAATGGATAACCGTGGTACCTTGTACTGAAAGGTTGTAGTATTGATTGATTTACTATACGGATTTGTGATTTGTCCTCATCACAAAAATGGTTAAATTTGATACTAGTACACTTAGAGAATCTTGAACGGATCAAGTGTGAAGTTTAACTCTATAGCATGAACTTGCGAAGGAATAAAATTTCATTTGATCGTCGTGTATTTTATCTAAATTATTTAACTGGGTCTTGCATATTTTTTCATGACTTTAACAGTTTTTTATTTACCAATGGGTGAGATCAATTGAAATTAATCAAATATCTCGGTGAATTGGAAGCTTGAGATGAACGAAGTAGAGAATTTGAATGTGTCGGGAGCCATCGCCCTTAAACATAGATAGAGTGAATACTTAAATATTTTCTATTGAATAGTTGAAATACAAACTCAATGTTTAGCGACTGTTAAATTTTGAGATCCTGATTAGTTCACAAAAGCATTGAAGAAAATTGTACTTAAGTAAGTGAGAATCATTAGAAGAGTAAATGATCATTTATTTGCGTACCAAATTATTGAATCTCAAGCAAAAATAAAATACATCTATGACCGTTTTAAGGAAAATATTATAAATTTATGGGTTTATGTGATTTTATATATTTAGAAAGTTCAGTCTTTTACCTTTAGATGATTAGGCAAAGACAAATAATTAGATCGAGTGATCTAGAGTCGACTATACATGATTTAATTATTAAAGCTTGGATAATATATGTTCGAGCAGAATTATGTGGTAAGTTTATAAAGTATTAGAACTTAATTATAATCATTATAAAAGTTTTGGACTTAATTATAATTATAATAAAATTTTGGATTTATATGTAATTGGTATGAAAGTTGTAAACTTAATTGGAATTTTAATTGAAGTTCTAGTACTACAAATGTAATTAAATAAAACCAATTAAATTTGAACTTTAATTACAACTCATATTTGGATTTTAACCTTTGTTTGTCTTCTTTTAAAACAAAATTCTTTAATTTTCATACTCATCTTCAATTACACATTCACAAAATAAAATATTTTACCATAAATTCAAATTTTTTCCTTTTTGTAACTACAAATTCTTCAAAGAATTACTATTCAGAACATCATTTTTTTCCCCAGCAATTGCTATTAAACAAGGGATTAATTGAGACTCCTATTTGAAAGTGAAATTCTTATTATATATGGATGGTACTATTTTATGTCTATAAATAGAAATTTGGTAGCATCTAGAAATTCTATAGAATACAACAAAATATAATAAAATAAAAAATTATTTTTCTTACTTTATTCAATTTTCTAGTTCAAAAATTACTTTTTGATTTGATTAAATAATGTGTCCACCAACCAATGAGACGTTGAAAAATATGATAGAAAATTTGGAAGTTTGGAGCATCAAATTCCCTCCCTCCCTCCCTCCCCCGCATGTGTTCTATCACGTGAAATCTCTTTTTGTTTATTTTTTAAATTTTCTTACTAAATTCCCTTATAATCTCAAACTTTATATATTTAGCCCTTGTTTGAACTTCATTCTTTAATGTTCTTTTTTTTTTCTTTTTACCTAATATCATCTTTATCTATACATTCTCTAAAGAAAAATTATGTTTTTTACAAAATCTATTCTAAAAAATAATCAAACTAGGGCTTAGTAACTCTTTTTACACACATAATAATGTCTGCCTACTTGACCCAACAAGCGCGTGTGAATAAATTGTACGTAAGAATTATCATTGAAACTGGGGGAGAGTGGGCAGTAGAAAATTGAGAGAGAGAGAGAGAGAGAGAGAGCTAGTAAAAATTTAAAGAGATGAAATTTTATTTTTAACCACACTCGTAAGACTAGTAACTTTTATCAAATTTTCTATTAAATATTACATTAACTTTTATCAAAATTGCCAAAAATTTTATCGAAAGCTATCCAAAACCACTCTGAGATTTTTTATTGTATAATGTATAGAATGTCGAGTCCGCTTTTAAAGGTTGGAACGAATTACCTACATAGACCAAAAGTTATTAAGTTCATGTTTAATGAATAATTTAAGTCAAAGTCAACAGTTAATTTATAATACACCTTTTATGAAATTCAAAATTTTTATCAACTTTTTAATCACACATTTTATCATTTTTTTATAAAATGAATAATGTTGTCTAGGATTAGTATTGCTAAAGCACCCTTCTATATAGCATTATATGATAGGTTCAATAAAGGTAAAATTATATGATTCATTTAATTGTACATTTTATTTAATAATACTTAGTGTTACCTAAACTTGTGCAGTAAGACAAGTTGTTCTAAATGGCATATAGAGAGAGAGAGAGAGAGAGAGAGAGAGAGAGAGACTATTAATTGTCAAATTGTTTTAGTGCTTGCTTGTTATATTTTGAAAAGTTAAAGTTAATAATTAATATTAACTACACATTTCATGTGATTCATATTTTTTATTATTATTTTAATCACATATTTCATCATTCATAGCAATTTCTACTAAAACATTTATTAAAAGCTTTGTGAAAGAACCTTTTAGTAAAAAGCAATTGAGGTGTAACTCAACCTAGGGTTCTATGTTTTTATTCGAACTTCTAGATCTTATTTAATTGTACTTAAATTGAGCGATTATCTACTTAATTTGTGTAATTGTGGTAGGAAAATTTTTAACTTGAACACAATTGGGGTAAAAAAAATGAAACTATGAACTTAATGAAAGTTTATTCAAATTAATTAAAGATTAACTGGATTGCAAATGATCAATTGGAATTATTAATGAAGCATTCGGTAAAAATTCATAAGTTATGGGAATCAAATTCGATGTTTAGAAAGTTTGGGCATTAACTTGCAAACTTTTGAACTTTCATCTGTTCAATTATTAATGATTTTGAAATGAAAATGACGTAATTGTAAAATATTAGAGATGAAGGACTAAATTTACATGAGTCAAGTAATCCAATTGAAAAGGTGAATTGTTTCATTTTTCTTTTTAAACTCTTTGTGGAAATCAATTTGTACTAGGATTTTGCTTAAATCTTGTTCTATAAATGCATGTCTTAGTCCAACAATTAGATAAGGCTTGTAGGGTTCATTATACATATATATACAGGCTGATGCTTGGTGAATTATTGTACAAATATTATACAAGCCAAATAGGCCTCTTTAAATAAAAGCCATACAAATCACAAGAAAAGAGAGCTCAAAAAGAGGAAAGAATCAAGAAATCAATCAAGAAGTTAAAGTTTCAAGGCTTTTACAAAATAATAATAATAATAATAATAAATAAATAAATAAAAAGGTGGAATCTTGGAGCAAGATCTTCATCTTTTTCATTTTTTCTTTTCTTTTCTTTCTATTTTTTTTTAAAAAAAAATTAGTGATATACTTTAATTCCTTCTTGTATTTTTCTCCCATAATATTTAATTAAATAATGAGTTAAAATGAATAATTGTAATATAGTTTTGAGCCTTATCTTTATAAAAAGTTTCAAATCTCTAATTGATGTTGTGAATTATTTTACTTCTATTTTTAACACTTCGAATTAACTGGCCACTAATTCATTGATTTGTGAGTGATAATTACATCAAGAAGTGGAATATTTGTTTATACCACGCAGTAAAATTCAACAATTAGTATACAAATGTAGATATACATTTTCTAGTTAGAGTCATCATTAAATGGTTCTTAGAGTTTTAAGGCGTTTAATTAAGGTATATATAGATTTAACATAGAAATGTGAAATTAAATTAGTTAAATAAAATCAATTTGACCTCGATATATGTAAATTGAATACATTAAAGAATTCAACGTGTTTATATAATTAATTATTAAAAAAAATTGATAATTGAGATTGAGGGGATAACTATGGTGAAATTTACTTTTTTAGTTTTTGAAATATTTACAATTTAAAAAAAAATCACAAAAAGAAAATAGTTACTTCTATTTGTTTTCAATCAAATTGAAGTTGAATTATTTATTCAACAATTAGATAGTAGTATTCATGAAAACAATATTTCGAACTCATTGGTCAAGTATATTATTTTTTATGATTCATACTATTGCAGGATATAAAATAGATAACAATTTGATACTAACAAGTTGTAATATTCATAAAGACAACCATGTTTGAAGGGCGTGTTACAACTTAAAGATGATCAAGTTGATAGACCAAATGACAAAATGGACCAAAAAGAAAGCCATTTGTCGAAATTGCCAAATTGGAATCATGGAAAAGTTGTACCATAAAGTAAATTATATACCTAGTAAATTAATCGCAACTAGCCACAAATAAAGCCGGATTTGATTGTATTAAAAACAACTGTCAAAATGATTAGTTTTGAACTGTAAAAAGAGAAAGAAATTTAAATTTGATAAATTAAATGATTGTCCTTTTAGTATAAGAACAATTTGGCAAAAATTGGCAAAACTTATGATAATCGTTGTGTCCTTTATCTCAAGTTTGTACTTCACGTGATATTGAGATTTCTATTGAAATATAATCTCGCGTGTATCAATTTGAATAAAAAAAGTGCAACTAAATTAATTACAATTTATCTTGAAAAGTAATCGGAAAATTGTCCGAGCACATTCAAATTCTTGTTCTACTTCCCCTAAATTTTAAGAATAATCTATATCGTTTAGTGTTCACTACTAAAAATGTGTAAACAGAACCATACATTTTACTTCTCTTTGTAAAAGGCGAACCTATTTATTTTTCTTCAATACATAAACTTGTAGCTCAATTAATTTATATGAATTCAAACAATTAATTGTAAAAGGTGAGTAAATTTTTCTTCAATAGATTTGTAGCTCAATTTGTTAGAGCTTGGCCGTTAGCGTCTAGATGTTGCTAACTGACTGAATTAAAATGACAAAAATATTTGATTCCAATATTAAAAATATATTATTACTAAATAGGCTTTTCTTGGTGGACTACACGAGCTTTATTTAATCATGATCTTGACTATTCATCAATTCAAAACTTTACGGAGGTTACTAAGGATGCCAATTCAAAATTAAGTTCTACCACCTACTGAGCTCATGCTTGAATCCTATTTTTTAAATTCATTTTTTTCTCAAACTTATTTTTAATTATATATTTCTTAGAATTCACAACTTTTATCAATTTTTCAACCTTATATTTCATTAACTTTTATCAAAATCTATTAAAAATTCAATTTTTAGGAAAAAGATTTTTCTCCTACCTTACGTGGTTTATGGGTATATGTCTTCTGTGGTCACTATTCTTCTAACCAAATCTGAATTGGGTCAATTATTTATAGTATATTAAATACAACATCAAGTGGAAATCCTTTTTTTGGTGATTTTAACCTTACGACAATTTAGTTATTTCAATAATATCTGATTTTTTATTTTTCAATATGTAATAAATGCTACAAAATTCTTGTCATTTATAAATTTCTAATTCACAATTAATTAACATTCACATTAATTTGGCTCAATGAATTTTGATCTACATAAATCTATAATTATTATAGATGAATTTATTTCTATTTATGTATCTAGAAATTTTAACTGACGTTTAAATTCGTGTATTTGCAATTAATTCTTATATACCAAATGTAATATAAAAATGTTGCTCACCATCACAAAAAATTAAAATTATAGAAGTTGAGATTTGAAAGTACAATTTGCTTCTCTTAAATATCTATCCTAAATTATATTTTGTTTAGTTCGTTTGAGACTCATCAAATCATCCTAACAAATTGACATGAAATATTACTTTTACAAAACTTATAAAGTATTTAAGAGTAACGTACAATGCATGTTCAACTCAAACTAGTATTTTAATACGTCTCAATAGGGTAATTAAGCATTAATTTGAATTCTAATTTCACCATCATATATTATTATGTCAACTAGCATCCCTTATATATATATATATATATATATATATATATATATTTTGTAAACATGTTAATGGCGTGGCATAATAACAAATAAGCGTGCCACGATATGTGGAGGATCCGTTGATCCATGACTATCAATTAAGCAAATTTATTTAATTTTGGATGAACCTTGTTACATGTACACTGTGACGTACACTTTGGTTTACACATTACTGCGTGGTTTTACTCTATTGAATAGTTTAAATCAAGCAGATTTTTCATCCAATTGACACTTGACAATAATGCAAGTATCAACCAAAAGTGTCAAAAATCAGTGAATAAATAGCAAAGTTCATTTTGGGTACAACGAGTGACAAAGTGGTCAAATTTAAAATCAAATTGAAATTCACTAATTCAATTGAGACAAATAAAATTGATGACCCAATTCAAATTTCAGTAGAAGTCCATTTAGGCCCTCGGTTTGCAGTAGTGTTTGGTGTACCCTTACACCCCTATCACAATTAGGGGGTCCACAATTATGAAATTCATGTGAGCCCTCTCACAAACAATTATGAAATTCATGTGAGCCCCCTCACATTGTGAGAGGGCTTTACACCATGGTGTACAAGAAGATTTATTGGGTTTGCAAAATAGAGACATCCTTCTCTCCCTAATTTCATGGGCCACGAGGACGGATATAGGGGAGGTCATCGCCATAAAAGTGGGGGAAACTAGGCACTCGGATAATAATGATGACATAAATAAAAATAAAAATTTAAGACACGAAAAATATCTCGACTCGCATTAATTAGTTATGTTATGAACAAAATTACTATGTAAGAATTGACTGTAAAACTATAAAAGAGATAATTTCCACTTAAGAGCATTCTCAATGGTGGAATAAAATTGAGTGTATACTGATATCTTCAAAATTATTTTTGCGTCAACATTTATATTCAAGTAATACTATTTAGCCCCCATTCAAGTTGCAACCTCAATTTAGGTGGCGTCAATGTGACATTAATTGAAAGGTAGAATTAAATAACTCATTTCATATCACCTTTCATTTAACCTATCAACTAGTGCTTCAAGTGGATATAAATTCAAATTTGACTCTAACAGGAAAATTTAAATCCACCTTTTGCCTCTTATGAATGTAAGAAAATATATAAATTTATATATTTATTTTTTTTACATTTCATATCGAAAAATGTAATCTGAGTCTTTTCATTGGAGATAAGGGTGGACAAAATGTCCAAACCAAATCAGAACCAAACCAAACCAAGCGGTTCGGTTCTATCAAAAAAATTAATGATTTTGGTTCTGTGAACCAAGAATCATTTCGTTCTGGTTCTGGTTCTGGTTCTGGTTCTGGTTCTGGTTCAGTTCTAGTTCAAAAACCAGAATCAGAACCAAAATTAATATTTAATTTTATATATAATAATTAGTGGAGACCCTATTTTTATATTCATTGAAGATAGCCTATTAATTGAATACAATTTTTTAATCAATTTTGGGTCATTAGAGATAAACAACTCATTAGTTGTTTACACTCTAATCTTGTGTTCAGTTCAATTATTTTTCCTTCACTCCTTTTCGAATTACATAACGTCGCAGCATACTGGTACCGCATTTCATCAAGTCAGTGGAGTGTCATTTAAGATCGGAAAATGAAAGTGGTCAATTACTTAAAAAGTTTCTATACTCTTTTTTACCTTGATTGTTCGATGAGTTATTTGTGTTCTTCACAAATAGAGAAAAACCTAATAAACATTCATGAAATATTAAACGGTTAATGTTACCTATAGAAGTGAGCTGTCAAAATTTTGATAATTCATTCTTTATTATAGGGGTGTGCCTTCAAAATTCCTGCAATTAATTTAGTAAATCATTGTTATTATTTATTAAACAATTTTTTGTATGAAAACGAAAATTGATTTGTGTATTCAAATTATGAATAAATTTTATTTTTTAGTTATGATTTTTTTTTTTATCTCGATGATTGAAATTTGAACTTCCTAAATGTTTGATGTTTATTTTCTTATTTAAGTATACATTACTAATTTATATGATGCAAATCTAAAAATATAAGAAATGAAATCAGAACCAAACCAAACCAGGGTTTAGTGTCATTTCATATATTTAAAAAAATTATTTGGTTCCATTATAAAAAAAATCATTGGTTCATAGTTCGATTCGGTTCTCTTGGAACCAAAACCATATGAACCACGTCCACCCCTAATTGGAGATATTTTCGACCACCTTGAAAATCTAATTCTTTATTTTACGCCACAATTGAAGATGCTATGAGAAAACCAAGTAATTCTTTAATGGACGTTCTCCATTTCTCTACGATCTTGACTCTTCGTGCTCCCCCTAAATCAAGTAATTAACTTTCTCCTCAAGGCCATTTCAGTCATTTCATTTTAAAAACCTAGGATAACCAACTCCTGGGCAGATCACGTAATTATAGCCCATGTTTGGATCAATTTCAATTATGACTGCGTCCAATATGACTATGCAAGTTGCCCATCCACTTGCACACCCCCACGTCACCCCCACCCATTTAAGCTTTGTAAAATATATATATATATAAACAAAACTATTACAAGTAGACAAAGATTTGTACTCTCTCTACACTTGCGTTAGTTGCGTATCTGATATATTTGAATGTAGAACGAATTGGGATTTTATATAACATCACACATCCCATTGCAAATTCACAATTCGTTCTCATTAGAACAGATCCAACAAAGTGAGAAGAGTCGTGAAATATAGAAATGCCTTCTTCTCTTCAGCTTCATAGAATCAATCCGATTACTGATACAGTCGCCACCTGCGCCGCCGCCAATTTCCATCATAAACAAGCGACACCCACATGGGTTACCCCGGTGTCTAGCGAAATTTATGTGCCGGATAACGTGTTGCACCACCACACGCACGCGGTGGCACCCAACCAGTGCTCATCCTCGGTGGTGCAAACTATTGATGCGCCGGTTGCAACCGTGTGGTCCGTCGTCCGCCGCTTCGACAAACCGCAGGCGTACAAGCACTTCCTCAAGAGCTGTCACGTGATCGGCGACGGTAACGTGGGGACGCTCCGGGAGGTGCACGTGGTGTCTGGCTTACCGGCGGCGTCAAGTACTGAGAGGCTCGAAATCTTGGATGACATATGATAATTTTATAATTCAATTTCTATACAATATTTCTCGGATAAACCTACATGTACAAAATTTTTTGCATATTAAGGTATCCATATACTCACATGTGGTGGAATCCATTTGAATGAAATATTCGATCGACCTAGTGTGGGACACATTGATGTACAAAAAAATTATGTACATCAAATAAAGCCCATATTTTTGTGGCTGTCTATATCTTAGGAAATTATTTTTTTATTTTTAATGAAAAAAACTAGAAGAGAACCTAATTTTTTAACTGTAAAATATTTTTCCTGTTACAGAGCTGGGATACATGAATTTGTACTAGTGTACAATTGAGTCTAGCTGTCACAAAAGCTCCTTATAATAAGTGTTGGATGAATTTTGTGAATAGTGACGCTGAAATAAGTATAATGATGGTGACAAAGCCGAGGCAAGAGTTGGACTCTTTGTCCTTAAGTCGAATTTGCCCCGCAACGGTGCCTACGAATTTCGGCAATCGACTCCCAAGATACAACGGCTACACTTGTGTTTGTAGCACTCCAAAACACAAGTACAACGAACCAATTTAGGCTTATGTACTCCAAGGATGAAATGAAAGAAAATCAAAATAAACGAAATGATTTTGATTTTGGATAGAAGAGAGGATGAGAAACGTTTTGTATATCAAACTGTGAGGAATAGGACACCCAAAGGGTCCTATTTATAGACCATGAAGGGGTGTGGACGAAATGGTTGAGACCAAACCATGCATCATTTCCAAACAATGCATATTTATGAAAAGGTGTCTATTCGCTAATGGTTGAGGTCTTTTTCGTAATTTCTCATTCATCCGATATTGGTTTTCGAAATGCCAAATATACCCTTCAATACATGCAGAGAAATCAAAATTCTCTTTCGGCGAAGTGGCAAACAATTTTGCCTAAACGGATTGAGTCGAGCTTTTGAATATTTGGCCGAATTCGATACGAACTTTAATCGATTTTCAATTCTCAATTTATTTAACCAATATCCAACAATCCCCCACTTCCAATCATGAACTATCGCATGCGCAACACAAAGCGAATGCAATGAAAATGAAATGCAGACTCTAACAAACGGAGTACACACGACAAGTCGTAGCATCAAGATAGGTAGCTTGTGGCCTTGAACCTTCTTTAGTTGAATACAATCGGATTTACTAGGCTAGTTGGTGAACGCGATGTCTTGAACCATCCAGCCGTTCGTGTGAATTTTTTCGTCAAAATCAGACGTTATTCTCTTCCCATGTATCATGAGAAATTACATTATGCATAAAGAGAGCGGTACATAATTTAGCATTTCTTACACTTTCATTCGTCATATATTGAAATGAAATTGAAAACCTAAAATCTTATGATCATCATAATTCATTTTATTTTTTGATTTCTATGTTTTATTAATTTAGTAAAAATGATAGATGATTTAGATTGAGTCCCGAAGTTGATAATTTATTTTATTTTTTGAATTCTATGTTTTATTATTTTAATGAAAATAATAAATATTTTACACGAGTCGCAAAGTGACATGGATTGCCAACTTAGCTGAGTACAATAATAGTCGAACCATTATGGTACAAGTTTGGGAGCTTCAGCATAAGCCTCTATTTGGTTTAGCGCGAAAAAAAATTGATGAAAATCTAAATTAACAATTAAAATAAATTTTGACATAAATTGTATGGAATCTACATATATATCAATTTTTCAATCACATATTTTATCAACTTTTATTAAAATTTACTAAAATTTTTATTTTTATAGGCCTTGGTGTTATTTACAGCACAATGAGAAAGCTTTGTGGTCCAAACCTAAACCTAGCGTATTTCCTACCTAAATGGCCTAAACTAACAATGCCCTTGTTTGAACCCTATTATTTGATAAAAATAGATTTTATATTGTGAATTTTTGTAGAATGTGTAGCTAAAAAATAAGAAAAAGTTTTAGTTTTATGTGTAATGTTATTTTATTAAGAGAATTGTTGAAAATAAGTTTAAAGAAAAATGTATTATTGAAAAATAGGGTTATATCTATCAACAAAAAACACAAAAATGATGTCCTCGATTCTTATGACTTTGGTCTTAGTATCTTTAAACTTTCTCGACCGATAGCAACTTAATTAAATCCCATCTACGCGGCAAAAGTTACAAGGCAAAGTTAAACTTGTCATTCTAATGACTGACGAAAAAGATTTTATAAATTAAAAATAGACGAATTTCGATCCACATTCTCTAGCACTTTAAGCGTTTATACAGGCAAATTTCCTTACGACCTCATCTAACTTTAGCATCACATAGTCCTTGGCCATTGCATCTCCCATCTTTTCGCTCCTAAGAGGTCGTTTTGCCGAAAACTTACCTAACAGGTAAAGTAGGTTAGAATTCAGCCATGCAAAATTTGATAAATATCATAAACAGTAAATATCTCGAACCTATCAGCATCAATCGATGCAATAAGGCATTTCCTTGACAGGGCACCTAGATTTCCAATGCTAAGATAGAAAACCAGTTTATTTTTATATTAAAAACCCTGTTTATTTGTGGAAATGGGAAACCTGCTACTCCAACTTGACATTGACAACCAACTTGCTGTACGATCAGAACCCAACTTGATATATTTTTCTTTCTGTCTATACATACTTTTTCTTAATTTCTGTGTATTTTGTTGAATACTTTCCAGAAAAGAAATTTGCAAGTGGGAGAGCAAAGCAAGGCTTTAATTTATCGCTTCTTGTTTGCAAAACAATAAAGCTTTTCATGCCATATGTGTTTTGCTGTGCCTCGTCCCCACTGCTCCATGGGAATTGATTTGATTCGACTTGCCATTCCTCATGGATAGAGTTATTGGAAAACACGATTTTACGCAGTGAGAGAGTTATGTCTCCATACATGATTATCTAATTTTCTTTAGAAGATATATACAAATTGCATTGTTGGATGAAACACTTTTGCTTTTTGAACATTGAGTTTATTGCGTCTTGGTACTGAGATTACTTGAGATATGCATACTTACAAGCAGTGTTCTAAAAAGCGTAATGTGTAATAATGCGTGGAGGCTTGATTTGAGTCTAGGTGAAGCTAAGGTATAAAAATGGTTAAAAAGTGTTTTATTATTTTAAATTTTAAATCAATTTAAATATTATTTAATAATACATACAAATTATAGTACCAAATGCAATTTTAAAAATTTCATAAAATAAATATATTTTCGAACAATAAAAAAGATATATTGTTATAGTGTTCGTGAAAACATGTTTCTCAAATCAACACTTTTGTAAGGGTGAAATCGTCTTTTGGATGTGGAAGGCCCACATGGCAACCCCCAATTGGCGGTTGGAGCTTCACTCGAGTTGTGTTTCTTTAAATCACATCCTAGCCGTCCATATTTGATCAATGGCTGAGGATAAATCAACAACGAATTTGGTACTCGAGGGGCCAATCGCAAGACGGTCATTTCAATCTTGGCTTTTCAACTTCTGGGTTCTTCTTGAGATCTCTCTTTCTTGTTCTTTCAGAGACTTTTCTTCTTCATCTATTTTTAATTTATGTTTCTTGTGATCTTACATGAGATCTTGGTTAATCTTGAAGAACCTTGTACAATATATCTTGCTACAGTAATTTGGTAGATTGTAAGGCATATATCTATTTTGATTAGGCAATAGGGTCCTTGGTTTATTGGTGATTAATGTTTGATTGAGATCTTTTGGATTGATGATCGGATCCTGTATCTGAGTGTGGTCTCTGTCTCTTGGAAGGTTATTTTGCACATAATGAACGGGCCAGCCTCTAAGCCCCTAGATTATGCATTTTTCGCCAAACTGGGTAAACAATCGTTTGTGCTCTTTACTACTTTTGTGCTTGATTGATTGTTTATTCTGACACGAGCATTGAAACAAATGGGTAAATCCTTACAAATCTGGTATCGAAGCTATTAGGGCTTCGAGTCACGATTTCCTCTAAGAGAATCATCTTCTTGATCCACTTTAATTCATATTTTTTTATATATTGAATATTTTTCTGGAAATTATTACTGATCAATTTTCTGATAAGTGCAGTGGCTGAAAGCCATAACTGGTGATCTTAGCATCTTGAGCTCAAATGGGTTTCTTGAAGGTGGTCTAAGTATTTGAATTTTAATAAGTCAACCGTGCAGTGGGAGAGACTATTCTAATTTTGACTTTACTCATAATAACTAAAAAGCATGCATTTGTTGTTCTTAAAGATTGGGTGATACGTCATGGGAAAATTTTTTAAGAACAATTTCATTCTTGTATATGATATCTGTATGAGATGGAATTGAGGCATGTTTTAAGTTGGTAATCTCAATATATTGTATTATGCGATCTTGAGATTAATTACTTGTTGACTTTGTTTTGACAGCTTGCATACTCTTGTTGATACTATATTGTCATTCTTAAGTCAGTTTACCTTTTAATTGTTGCAAAGTTTTTTCAAAACCTTTCCTGCACTTAAGTGACCAACTATTAAGAATCACTTATGTCGACAGGTAATCACAACCCTTTTATAGAACCTGTAATGGATTCGAAGTTTGAGTTGTCTCAATTCGATGGAAAATGGGAATACTTGATATTGAAGTAGAAAATGAAGGGTATATTGGTCCAACAAAGGGTTGCTAAGGCCCTAGATGATCCTGAAACTTTTTCTGCTAAATTAAAAGCTAAACCTGATGAAATTCTAGAAATAAACAAAATTGCTTATAGTCCAATTATCTAGCATTTATCTGACAACAATATGAGACAAGACGAAGATTCTGAAACACCTAGAGCCTTATGGACTGCACTTGAAGCATTGTTCTTAATTATGACATTGCCCAATATAATCTATTTGCTAGAGAAATTATTCAGTTTTAAGATGGACACTGGGAAAGACCTAGAAGCAAACTTGAGTGATTTTAGTATTTTAGTTAAGAGTCTTGTACATAATGACAGAAATATGATGATGAAGACCTTGCAGTTATACTACTTAACTTACTACCTAAATCTTATAAGGATATTAAAAATGCCATAAAATACTCAAGAGATACTCTAATTTAGACTATAGTAACAAATGCTTTAAGAGCTAGAGAACTAGAGATCAAGAAAGAAACTAAATCTAATACAATAAAAGATGGCATGTTTGTGAGAGGGAGAACAGACAAGAAAGAAAATAATACCCAAAATAGAAAATCTAAATCTAAATCCAGAGGTAGATCCAAATCTAGGGATAAGAGTAATAAAAAGTGCTATCACTGTGAAAAACTTGGGCACTTTAAGAGACTGTTTTGAATTGCAAAGGAAACACAAATACCAAAGCATTGTTGACCTGAACAATGTTACTTCAATCATGATCTGGATAGTCTTCTTGTAATGATTGTGTCCAATGATGATAGTGACAAGGATTGGATCTTAAACTCAGGATGCACATTTCACATGAGTCCTAATAGATCTTGGTTCTACAATTACAATCCAATTGAATCCAAGAAAGTGTACATGGGAGACAACAATTCCCAAATAGTACAGGGAATTTGTGACATTGCTATTAAAATGCATGATGACATTGTGAGACAGATCAAGAATGTTAGGCATGTCCCAAACTTAAAAAGAAACCTTATTTCATTAGGGATTCTTGAAGATGAAGGGTATGCATTTAAATCTAATAATAACATACTAAAAGTGATGAAGTGATCACTTGTTGTGTTGAAAGGACCCAAGAAGA
Source organism: Olea europaea var. sylvestris (assembly GCF_002742605.1). Taxonomy (NCBI): domain Eukaryota; kingdom Viridiplantae; phylum Streptophyta; class Magnoliopsida; order Lamiales; family Oleaceae; genus Olea; species Olea europaea. The sequence continues at coordinate 607,740 of NW_019227738.1, read as the reverse complement.
ATGGGCTATATTATCTTGCTGGAGAAACCATAACCAGTCAGGATAATAGCTCTTTAACTAAAAATGAAAATAAGTCTAAACTTTGGCATAATAGATTAGGATACATTGGCAATAAGGGCCTAAAATATCTAAGTAATAAAAAGTTACTTGGGAAAGATATAACTGAGCCCCTTCAGTTTTATGAGACTTGTGTATTAGGTAAGTCCCATAAGGTGAGTTTTAATATAGGGTCTCATACCACTAATAGACCTTTGGATTATGTTCATTCTGACTTGCAGGGACCTGAAAGTCACCCCACCTTTGGGGAGAACAAATACTTTCTGTCCATTATTTATGACTATTTCAGGAAAGTCTGGGTTTACCTTTGAGGGTCAAATCTAAAACTTTCCAAAAATTTAGAACTTGTTGAATAAGAAACTGAAAACACTAAGGATTGATAATGGATTGGAGTTCTGTAATTCTAAATTTGAGAACTTCTGTAAACAAAAAGGGATGTCTAACATAGGATTGTTAGAAACACATCCCAACAAAATGGGTTAGCTGAAAGAATGAATAGAACACTCGTGAACAAAGTCAGATGCCTTCTTATCAGCTCAGGGCTTGTAAAAGGGTTCTGAGCTGGGGCTATTTGTATAGCTGCATACCTCATAAATAGGTCACCTAGCAATTTTGTTAGCTTTAAAACACCTCAAGAACTATAGACTAGAAAACCACCTGACCTATCACATATTAGAGTTTTTGGATGTGCTGCATATGCACATCAAACTGAAGAAAAATTGGATCCTAGGGCAACAAAGGGGGTTTTTGATAGGTATTTTTATGTAAAAATGAGTTTTAGAATAGTAAATTGATGTGAAATGTATGGTAGAAAAATAAGATTTTTTTTGATTTACGTGTAATATTATTTTAATAAAGAATGTGGGTTAAAAAGAAGAGAGAAAATACATTTTGAAAAAAATGGCTACCAAACGAGGCCAAAGTGTGTTTTGCTGAGGGTATCCTGAAGGGGTAAAGGATTACAGACTATGTGTCTTGGAAAAGGCATAAAAATAATCAATAGTAGGAATGTTGTTTTCAATGAATCTGAAATGTCATGTTTAAATAATAGGACTAAAAAACATGTTGAGCCAAATGAAGGAAACATTCCTACTAACGAAGTTAAGTTGGTCGGGTTCATTAACTCATTACCTAATGAAAATGAACCTGCTGCACAAGAAACTCCAAAGAGGATTGGGAAGCCTGATGAAGGTGAAGGTAGTTCCCCTAACATAGAAACTGAACTTGAGATTGGACCGCTCCGAACAATTCTAACACTGAACTTATTAGTCAAGATTACTAATTTGTGAGAGATAGGGAAAGAAGGCAAGTGAAGCCTAACCATAGGTATGAAATTAACAATTTAATTGATTTTGCATTAACATCTGGTAAAGCATTAGGGAAATGAATTGCCCAAATGCTGCAAATTGGAAAACTGCAATGAGGGAAGAAATAAAATCCCTAACTGAAAACAAAACATGGAAGTTGGTAAAAAGGACTAATAATCGTAGAATTGTTCAGTGAAGTGGATTTACAAGTTAAAGGAAGGAAATAACTCATCCAACCCCATAATGTATAAAGTTAGGCTAGTTGCCAAAGACTTTAACCAAAGAGAATGAGTGGATTATAATGAAATATTCACGCTTGTTATAAAATATAAAACCATAAGAATGATTCTTGAACTAGTTGTTCAATTCAATTGTTTGAACAATTAGATGTCAAGATTGCATTCTTGCATGGTGAATTGGAAGAGAATATTTATGTTTCAATCTGAAGGCTTTGAGGTGAAGGAAAAACAAGATTTTGTGTGTAAATTACAAAAATCCTTGCATGGGCTCAAACAAAGCTCAAGGCAATGGTACATAAGGTTTGGCATGTGCTCAAAATTGGGTTCAAGAGAAGTGATTATGATCATTGCCTATATTTTAACGATGCTAAGAATGGAAGTGAAGTATACCTTTTTATTTATGTTGATGATATGCTCCTAGCAAGTACCAGTATGACTGAAATAATAAGACTAAAGTACCTCTTGAAATCTGAGTTTGATATGAAATACTTATGCAATACCAAGAAAATTTTAAGGATGGTTATAAAGAGAGATAGACTTGAGAATAAATTGACAATATCATAGGAATCCTATCTAAATAAAGTTATAACAAAGTTTGGTGTGAAAGAAGCCAAGTCTATTAATGTACCTTTAGCTGCCCATATGAATCTCTCCACTGCTCAGTCACCAAAAATTGAAAATGAGATGAGAGAGATGAGAAACATTCCATATGCTAATGCCATAGGGTCTGTCATGTTCTCAACGATCACAACAAGACCCAATCTAGCTTATGCCATTAGCTTCTTCGGTAGGTTTATGTCAAATCTAGGAAAGCCCCATTGGGCAGGCTTAAAATGGCTACTAAGATACATTTTTGGAACATTAATTACTGGTTTGATACTTGAAAAGAGGTCTGACTCTTGTAGGATTGTAGACTTTGATTTTGTTGGTGACAAAGATAAGAGAAAGTCTACTACTACCTTCTTCTTTACATTGGGGTAAAAATGTATTACCTGGAAATCTCAGTTACAATCAATAGTTACCCTATCTAGTTCTGAGGCAAAATATATAGCCATCACTGAATCTCTGAAAGAGTGCCTGTGGTTGAAAGGAATCTTAACTGAGTTAATTTTTTTACAAGAGACCCCAACAATTTTTATCGACAGCCAGATTGCTTTATTATTGAGTAAGAACCCTGTATATCATGAGAGCTCTAAACATATTGAGGTGAAATATCACTTCATAAAAAAAAAAAAAATATATATATATATATATATATCCTCTAGTGATGTGAATCTTAAGAAAAATCACACTGATGAAAAAATATCGAATATGGACACAAATATTTTACCAGCTAATAAGTTTAGATCATGTTTATCTATTCTTCATATTGATACATGTTGATTTATTTTGCAAGTAACTTAGACAATGATGATGTCTAGGTTTGTTTTATGTGTAATCTAGCATACTAGAGACAATAGATGATTTGAGAACCAAGGTAAAGATTGTGAAAATGTGTTCCTCAAATCAACACTTTTGTAAGGGCAAAAATGTCTTTTAGATGTGGAAAACCCAAGTGGCAACCCCCAATTAGCGGTTGGAGCTTCACTCGAGTTGTGTTTCTTTAAACAATATCTTGGTCGTCCATATTTGATCAATGGCTGAGGATTAAGCAACAACAATGAGTGTGATATTTGAGGAGTCAATTGCAAGATGATCATTTCAATCTTGGTTTGAGATCTCTGTTTTTGGTTCTTCGAAAGACTTTTCTTCTTCTTCTTCTATTTTTGGTTTCTATTTCTTGTGATCTTACATAAGATCTTGGTTAATCTAGAAGAACCCTGTATAATATATCTTACTACAATAATTTGGCCAGTTGTAGGCCTGTGTTGCGTCTATTTTGGTTAGGCAGGAGGTTGGTTTATTGGTGATTAATGTTTGAGTTTGTGAGATCTTTTGGATCGATGATTGGATCCTATGTTTGAGTATGGTCTTAGTGTTGTCTCTATCTCTTGGAAGGTTATTTTGCACATAGTGAACGGATCAGCCTCTGAGCCCCCTAGATTAGGCATTTTTCGTCGAAATGGGTGAACAATCGTTTGTATTCTTTACTGCTCTTGTGCATGGTTGATTGTTTATTCTCACACAAGCCCTTAAAAAAGTGTAAATGCTTATAGTGTTAATTGAGCTATGGAGAGTTTTTTTTTTTTTAATAATTAGTAATAATTAGGAAAATGATTAATTAACTTAATACAATAATACAATACACTATAGCAAAATCAAATGTACAATACACTGTAATCAAATTAAAGGTATCATTACAGCCAAACCAAAGGGATTCTTGTCTTACACCAAAAGTTTACAACAAAATCCTTTAAGTTGTCCTCTACAAATTAGTGGATTAATAAGTAGGTAAGCATCTTTTTGGACTTTTTAATCTATTAGCCTAAAAGTTGAAAATTTTATAATTATTAATTTTTAGGCCTTTCAATCCAATTGACCTAAAAGTTGAAAACTTTATGTAGTAAAAAAATTAATAATGGACGCCAAGACGCGCCTTAAAGTGGGCAATTGACCGCTAAATTAGCACATAGATCCTAGGCGTGACGTTATTCCAAGATACCCCCTTTAGAACACTGCTTGCAAGTATGTGTTGGGTTTAAATGGTTTGGGGCATTGGGATATTCAAAACTAAAGGCATGGTCATCCAACTTTTTTTATTTTCCAAATTTATCACTAAAGATTTCATTTAGATTTCATTTTGTACGCAAAATGATATCATCACGAAATTTAATGATATTTTGTCTGTGGCTCATAAATATTTTTAAGTTGCTCAATAGCTATCCCAACTCACACATTTGATGGAAAATAAAGTACGTCGACGATTTTTTACGTAAAATAAAATTTGTCTAAAATTACTGAGGGAAGAAATAATTTCTGACAATTGTTTCGTTATCAAAAAAGAATTCCCAATACCTCAAATTAGGTTGGCCTAAAATCCAATGAATCTGGCCCATTATACGATCTATAATTCCCTTGGGTTAGACAAGCTTAACACTTATATGAAGTTAGTAGAGGAAGGGGTAGCGTGATTATAAGCGTATTTGCTACACTTCTTTGGGGTCTTAAACAATAAAATTTTATACTTCTTTTGATAATATGTTACCTAATTTATTATTATTATTTTTTATGTATTTTGTTAATAGGTAAAACTCGTGATTTGACAAAGAATTGAAGAAAACAAGTTAAAAGTAGAGAAGAATGGCAAGATTAAAACTATAGGGACTAAATTGCATTAACTAATACTTGAAGTAAACCATGCGGCCTCAAGGTTCACCTTGGGTGCTATCGCACTCGAGCCTCCGGAGCCAACATGTCCCAAATTTGGCCCTTTTAGGCAATCACAAGGCTATTTTTTATGGCGAAAATTTCAGTTTCCTTCTTTTGATATAATTTTACATAGAAACAATCGTATGTCATCCTATGTATTCCAAATCAAGGCCAGAACGTCCCAAAACTCCATTCGACCTGATTCTACACATATTCTTTATATTTTCGAAGTGAAGAACATATATAGAGCGCAATTGAAGTCAAATTATATATGAAGATTGAAGATTCACAATGGCGTTTCAAGATTCAAGTCAACAATGTGTAGTTTTCCTTCTTTATTATCTCTTATTTCTGAGTGATATCTATTCAATTCATCTTGTGTAATTTAGATAAAATAATGCTATGCTAATTTTTCCTTTGTATTGGATGGATGATATACCTTTTTAGTTGTTAATTTCAATTCAAGACTCGTTAATTTAGTAATTTCTTGAGTTTTTGAATATTTATGCATTGATATTGCGTTGTTCGAATGATTGACCACCATTTAGATAACTTGTTATTTATTTGTTGTCCTTAAAAGCTCACAACAGGTAGAACACTGTATATTTAAAATACGTGTGCAATCGTGTGTGATAAATCATGTAGATTAATGAATATATTTCATATGAATTCGGACTAAGAATAGAATTAAGTGGTGTTAAACATAGATTTAATATATCTTAAAAAAATGTTAAATAAAATTAGATTATCGATTGTCATTAACACTAGAAAAATACTATTTTATACAGGTCAAGAATTGGAAAGAGCATTAATAGGAGAACTCAGAAATCTGATGGATCCATATCATATTGATAAAACACTTTAATTGTTTTCTTAGTTTGTGGAAAATCAAAATTAACTATTTTGTGATACGATATATCGGTAATAACCAGTATGCTTTTATTAAACATTACTTCTCGTGGGATAATAACTCAACTGACTCATTCTATTACTGGTCATTGATCATGTACGCTTACGGGTTGCAATTGAACTAGTTTTGGCGCCATTGCTAGGCAATAACGATTTTAATTCTAGTTTATAAGTTTTAATAAACTCGATTTTTTTTCCTTTTGTTTTAGACTATTTATATTACTACCTAAATTCCTTTTGTTTTGCTTCTTTCAAGTTGTTAATAGTTTATGCAACATTATGAAAAAATCGAGATCCTACGATTAGATCCCTAGATCGAAAAGAACATTCAAATAGCGTAAAAGAGAACAAAAGAAACAAGTGCAAAATACATGATCCAATTCAACCACCACTACCAGATCAATAGAGACCTATCACCAACGAGGATAGAATATTAATCGGGACTATGTGAATCTTGTGCTTGTACCAGTGCAACCTTCAATTATCTACCCGCCTTTTGCATTGGCTAATTTCCACATTCGACTTGATGTTATAAATCTCTTCCAGATTTAACATGACATCAAGTTCTTTATGAGCTACAGGAAATCCATATAAGCATATTCAAGCTATTTTTATGCTGTACGAAGTCATCAAGAATGAGATAATTTCATCAGATGTCTTTCGAATGTGCCTATTCCCTCACACCTTGATGGAGGATGCAAGAGAATAGCTCCATTCAGTACCTGTTGGGAGTATCATGTTATGGAATGACATGGTATAGAAATTCACCATAAAGTTCTTCCATCATCTCGAGTCCATCAAATTCACAATGAAGTTTATATTTTTAAATAGATGGATCTTGAGAAATGTCCAGAAATATGGGAGAGGTTCAAGAATGCATTTAAAAAGCGTTCAAATCTTAACATTCCTAAGCAGGTGCGAGTAAATCTACTTTGTTGTGGAGTATGCCCATAATTTCGCAACATGGAAGATACTTTAGTGAATGGTTCAATTGTGACGATGAAGATTGATGATGCATACTAATTGGCCGATTGAGAGGGACTTCTCAAAGAAAGCAATGGGTATACATAACATAGATGCAGTGATAAAATTAACAACACGGATGGAAGTGATAATGACAAAGTTGGACAACTTATCACAGTCTGTTAACATGGTAAATCAACCAGCATTAGTTTGCGCAGGTTCTAGGGTAGATCATATTAGTGCTAGTTGCCCTCTAGCTTCCACTTACACGATTCAGCCTACAGAAGTAAGCTATGCACAAAATTTCAAGAGGCAAGAGTACAATTCCTATCCCAATAACTATTTTCCAAGTTTAAACAATTATCCAAACTTCTTGTGGGTGAACAATCAAGGTCAGGGATATTAGATGAAGGGCAATCCACCTTAAATTTAGCAACAAGAGGAGATGGCATCCTTGAAGGATCTACTTGTTTAGTACATCACCAAGACTGAGACTACAATCCAGAATCAGTGGACCTCTATCTAAAACTTAGAAAATCAGGTGGGGTAGATTACAGATGTATTGTTAACTAGACCATAGGGTACTTTGCCTAGCGACACGGAGAAAAACCTATAGGAATAGGTATTAGAGTTGAATTGGTGAATTATACAGTTGTTGAGCTACCATCCTTAAACCCCTTACTCTTGTTAAAGCTTATGTGTCACACATCCTATTTCTTCAAAGGCTATGAAGGCAGCTAAAAGAGGCATCGGTTCAAGCCATCATAAGTAGGAATGGTATAGTTGTCAGAGATCAGTGCAAGAAGAAAAGAGATTGAGAGTAAATCGGTACATACAATGGGTAGGAAACAAGTGGAGTAGTCTGAAGTAGCAACGGAGAATAATCAACAAAGGTTTTCAGATAGTCCACAAGTTACAGCACTTGTTCCTATCAATTCACTCACATATCCAGTCTTTTTTCCTCAAAGGTTGCAAAACACCAAGGTAGAGAGACAATTTACAAAATTCTTGGAAATCCTAAAAAAGCTGCATCTGATATTCCTTTCATTAAAACATTCCTTCAAATTTTAAACTATTCCAAGTTTCTACAAGAGATGTTGATAAAGAAAATGAAGTACCAAAACATGAAATAATTGCCTTATATGAAGAATGCTATACAATTATACAGTACAAGCTTCTGCCTAAACTAAGATCCAGAGAGTTTTAATTTACCTTACTCCGTAGGAAATGTAAATAATATTAATGCTTTGATTGATTCTGGAGCAAGTATTAATTTGATTCCTCTTTCTGTTAATAGAAAATTAGGATTGGAAGATCCTAAGACAACCTCAATAATCCAACGGTTGGCAGATAAAACACCGAAACACCCTCATGGAATAGTTGAAGATATGCTTATTAAGACTGAAGACTTTATCTTTCCTGCTAACTTTGTTATCATTGACATAGAAGAAGCACCCCAGCTACCAGTTATCTTGGGTCAACCATTCCTATCAATTGGTCGAGCCTTATTGGACATTGAAACAAATGAGCTCATCTCGAGGTGAAAGACAAGCAGCAAAATTTCACAGTAAACGATCCACTTTGACGATCATTTTATTTTGCTGAAGAAAATGATGACTATGCAAGTCATCAATGCAAAAAGAAAGTATGTGGACTGGTTAGTACAAGAAAGGGTCCATTTGGGAACTATCAATTGTGGAGAGTAAAGGATGAGGCTACAAATTCCCTTTTCAAGTCAACATAAGTAGCTAAAATAATAAAGTCAAGCTAAGGACTATAAATAAGTAGAGGCAACCCTATTTTCTTTCCCTTGTATTTATTTTACTTTTTAGATTTAGGATAAGAGTTCCATTTTTAATAGATATCCCAATCGATATTTTGCTTTCCCTTATACCCTTGAATTTATTGTTGGTTTATGAAATGTTTGGACTACATACTACTTGTTCCAGGTTATTTGATCTCTAATGTGTGGTTTGGCCACATTTAACAGAAATATAATATCGTGGAATACTAAAACCAAAATTGACCAAGGGGATAACGTGATCAAGATGACCTTCTAGGCCCTGCACTTCATGTCATCACAATCATCTCCTCCTAATAAATCTAGGAGTATTTTCTTCTCCTCCCCTTTATATGCATATTATGCTTTAAAATATTGAAGACAATGTCTACTTTAAATTTGATGGCAAAAAAAAATAAGCCTTTTTTTGTGTATTTATTGCTTTTTATATGACAAAAAAATTTATTGCTTTAGTTGTATGCATATGTGGTTAGATATCCCGATCGGCAATAGTGAATTTATTTGAAATTGTGTGTGTTGAATTATGAACTATGAATAGGTTATATGCTTAAATTGATTGATACTTTTTCATGTGAAACTTGATATTACTTGCACACGTGAATTAAGCTATACATTATGATCAAATGAATTGATTCATATTTTGATAGATTGAAATAGTGGACCTGAGATGCTAAGTCTATACCACTAAATTATACAATCTTAAACTAAATCTAGCATAGTTTGGGGTAATTTATTGTAAGAAGACATGGATATAAATGGGGATTTCATGTGTGAAAAATTTTGCTTAAATTGTCTAAGATCAATGGAATAAAATTGGATGAAAGTCCTAAGTCAGAGGTCGATTTTCTTGAATGTGTTTATTGAAAGACATTGCATTAATAAAGCAGAAAAAATTATATATTTTTTGAAACTTCTTTTAGCCTTTATGATTCGAGTTATTAACTCTATAATGGGGTATAAAACTTGTTTCCCTAAATTCTGTAAGTATTATGCTCTAGGTCCAATCAATTTTGGACATAAATACTTTTGATATATAATTAATGCAATTTAATGGCAGATCTATTATTTAATTAATAGATAATTAAATAAATAATAGAGACCGTAGATTCAGATCTTCGTAATTTGTTAATCATAAGGAGTTGTGATTGTGAGATACAAATTACATCTGATTGAATTTTAAATCGTCCGTGGTCGTAAGTAATAATGAGATAAGGATATCGTTATTACGGATAGATCATCACGTGTGGCATTTCTTACTTGTGAAGTAAGTAGCTGATCTCACAAGTTAAAGTGTGAAGACACTTAAAGAACACGTGGATGTTTTGTTATAAAACAAAACATTAGAGACCCGTCGAGAGATTCCACATGGATAATTATTTGAGTGTCAGTGGTTAATCTCTAACGTTTGGTAGTGGAATTGGTTCTTTGACTTGAGGTCGTCATAGTACCTTATATGAGGACAGTCATACTTTGGCAATGTTGGATGTTGCTGTACAAAGGGCCGTTAATACGACATCGTTCGGGTACGTCAAGAATCATATGAAGGTTGTAATTGATCAATAAATGATTTGTCACTCTTAGATAGTAGGAAATTATGATCTGTGTTTCATTCAATTAAGTCGATGATGAAATCTTTGACCAAGGTATACTCATAAGTCGAAAAGAAGTTTTTGACTTATATTGACTTAATGGTGGAGAGAAATATATGATCGATAATCGAGATTGACACTCTTTCATATCTCGTAATTGATCGGATCATATTGACAAAGGAATTATAGTTTCGCGGTAAACGAACGAGTTTGATTTTGTCATACCACGTGACATTTTCCATGTATTGCCCTGACATATTGCTAGATGTCAATATGAGACGGCGAGTATGAATTGATGATAAATTGAAATGGTGTTTTAATTTATCAATTTTGATTAGATCAAAATAATATTTCACGTCGTTAGGCATCGTGATCGGGAACCTGATGGGCCGCACACAAAAGAGAATTGGAAGATTGCAATTTGTCAATTAATTAATTTAACAATCATTAGATAAATTAATTAATTGGGTAGCTTATTTATAGGCTCGAATTAATTGATTGAATTAATTAATTCACGGACCGAATTTAATTAAATGGATTAATTAAATATTGGACCGAACAGGACCAAGCCCGTTTGGCCTTATATAAATACATGGCTAAGGTTTTCAATGCACGTGGTTTTTCTCATAATCATTCTTACTAGCACAAGAGGAGAAAACACTTGTAGCTGCAATCTTATTCTCTGTGTGGATCACCGTTCGAGGCTGGACAATTGGACAGCTGTGGGTGGCGAATCAAGATTGCTGGAAGGAAAAAGGAAAGCAAAAGGTTTGCATAATTCTTCAAAGGTACAATTTTTATCACGATTTCTATCTAAACACAAAGGGATCCTCGGTGAGAATCGAAATAATTTTAATTTTCCGCTGTGCATGTATAAGTAGATTCCCAACAGTGGTATCAGAGCCTACTTTATATTTGTTAGAGATTGTTTATTGTCTTGTATATGTAAATAATCAAAAGTTGATTGTTGATTTCTTGTTTCTAGCAATTAGAAATTTATATCAACAAAATGGTTTTAAATATAAAATAAACTTTGGATTGGAATTAAAAAAAATGGAAAAGGTGGATACTGGTGGCGACAGTTGCCGCCGGCGAAGGGACAGAACGCAGCAGCGTTTGTTGCCGCGCCTACAGCAGTGGCAGCCTCACGCCGCTTCCTACCGCATATATTGAGGGGCGGCTACCATCGTCGCCCCCTGAAATTTGAAGAGAGAGAGAAGGCGTCGGTCATTGTCGGCGCCGCCAAGAAGAGAGGAAAGAACTTTAGGGTTTTCAGCAGATTATGTGGATAGTTGGAGACGGGGGCCTCAGTTGCAAATAATGCAATTACGGGCCCTTGGTTGCAATTATGAAAATGGGGTCAGTTTGCAAAATTTTAAAAGGGGGACCTGTTCTGCAATTTTTTTAATTTGGAAGGGTTTGGTTTTAATTTCTAACTTGGGTCAATTTGCAAATTTCAAAAATGGTTTTGAATTTTGAATTTTGAAATGGTTTTAAAATTAAATCTTAAATGGGTTTGACCCATAATTTTAGTTTTGACACATATTTAAAATTTTATTTAAAGTTGACGACATTTTACATTTTCGTTAAAATTGGATTTTAACTTAAATATTAAACTTTGACCCCATTGAATTTTATTTTATTTAGGAGTGTTATCCTAGTTTAAAATATTGATTCAATTTAAATTAGAATTGGACTCTAATTTAGGACTTAATTAAAATTCTATTTTAATTAATTTTTCACCCGAAGATAGTCTTAAATTTAGAATTGGATTCTAATTTGAAATTTAATTAAAATTTGATTTTAATTAAATTATCTCGCCCTAAATTTCTTCTTGGAATTAGAGTTGGACTCTAATTTGGTATTTGATTGAAGTATGATTTTGATTAAATAAATTCGCCCTTAATTATTGGAATTAGAGGTAGACTCTAATTTTGTTATTTAATTAAATTTTGATTTTAATTAAATTCCACCGCCTTAAGTTTTGAAATTAGAGTTGGACTCTAATTTGATATTTAATTGAAGTTTGATTTTAATTAAATAATCCCGCCTTATAATTGTAGAATTTGAGTTGGACTCCAATTTGATATTTAATTAAAATTTGATTTTAATTAAATATGTCCGCTAATTAAATAATCGATTAATATGATTAATTAATTATTTAATTGTTCAAATCCATTTGTCTAAAAGAGTTTAGACGACCTTAATTGCTAGAAACGTGAAACGTGTTAGCATATAATATTAGATATTATATATACATACATTTATGTGATGAATGTATTATTAGTGGACGATTATAAACTTGATCATATGGATGTGTTGAATGACTAATTTTTATTCTTGTCATTTTGTAAGTCTGCGAGCTCTTAATTGTTTTGGGCCTACAAGCCCGTTATTATTGTTATTATTATGAGCCTGCGAGCTCTTAATCATTTTGGACCTGCGAGTCCGATATTGTTATTGATGCTATGGGCCTGCGAGTCCAATTTCATTTAGGCCTGCGTGCCAATTAGTATAGGATACATGTTGCAACTGGACTAATCGAAGAGACAAGAAGAGAAGGAGACCATGGAGATGGTGCATTGATACTGTTCAATGCTATACCCACTAGGAATTGACCAACTAGTCTTCCTTATGGTTCGGGAAGACTAGATAGTAAAAGTCCATAATCGTCTACACTATTATATTATGTTATATATATTTATTTGCATGGTAGATGTATAATAAAATATATATTATTTTTACGATAAGACATTTCAATGCAAAATCCCTCCATAAAATATTAAGTCACATTTATAATCGCCTTCCATCATTATAGTGAAAAATCAGAGTCCCAAATCGTCTCAGCTTGTTGAGTACACTCAAGGCTGGTCCATTAGGGATATGTTTGACACTATGAAATATTTGATATTTCTGAATAACGAATTTGACTTAACTAAAATTTATCTTTTGTCGAGTACACTTAAGGAGATAAATTTTAAAGGTATGTTAAGCTAACACATAAGATGTGTGAAAACAAAGAGTTGTCAGCTTAATGATCTAGGAGTTGTATGGAGATACAATTGATAATAGTATCTACCCAAATGTTATATTAAGGTTTGTTGAGTACACTCAAGGTTTTAATATAATAGATGAGATCCCAGCCCACTGGGATATTTGAATGGCATACTAGATGCCAACAACCAAACTAGATGTTCTTAATTGACACTGCAATTTGGGAATTGTTCTCATGCATTAGAAAATTGGTCATGTCCTTGAGTAGCCCTTTCCAGAGACACCTGCTGATGACTCGATTAAAGAAGAGGTGGCTACTGTAATAAACGCAGTGATGACAATAGTACTGCAACGTATGTGATACTTGTAACTATGTCACATGAGTTACAAAAGCAACTTGAGAGTATAGATGTCAAGGTTTGTTGAGTACACTCAAGGTTTTAATATAATAGATGAGATCCCAGCCCACTGGGATATTTGAATGGCATACTAGATGCCAACAACCAAACTAGATGTTCTTAATTGACACCGCAATTTGGGAATTGTTCTCATGCATTAGAAAATTGGTCACGTCCTTGAGTAGCCCTTTCCAGAGACACCTGCTGATGACTCGATTAAAGAAGAGGTGGCTACTGTAATAAACGCAGTGATGACAATAGTACTGCAACGTATATGATAAACTCGAATGCATACTCATTAAGTTGCTTAACAGTTTCAGACTGTTATGCCTAATAACAAGGTTGGTAGTGGGCAAACTATTGATTCCTCTAAGGGTATTAAGAGGAAGTCTAAAGGGACTTTGGGAAAGCACCCTAATATGGTTAAGACAATCTAAGCGAAGGACAATACCAAATCTAATGACCCTTGATTTCATTATAGAATGAAAGGTCATTGGAAGGAATCTAGCGTGGCTTGTGTCTACTTCACGAGTTTCTTAGGTATTTGATACCAGGTGTAGATCTCATATTTATACAAATATGGAAAAACTAAATAGAAGTAGACCACTACGAAAGGGAGAAGTTGACCTACACGTTGAAGATGAGCAAATGTTGCTGCATTGCCTGTACGAGCATACTTCTTGCCGTTGCCTTTTGACTTAGTAATGGAATTAGAGAAATGTTGCTTTGTACCCTATACTCATTAAGTTGCTTAACAGTTTCAGACTGTTATGCCTAATAACAAGGTTGGTAGTGGGCAAACTATTGATTCCTCTAAGGGAATTAAGAGGAAGTCTAAAGGGACTTTGGGAAAGCACCCTAATATGGTTAAGACAATCTAAGCGAAGGACAATACCAAATCTAATGACCCTTGGTTTCATTATAGAATGAAAGGTCATTGGAAGGAATCTAGCGTGGCTTGTGTCTACTTCACGAGTTTCTTAGGTATTTGATACCAGGTGTAGATCTCATATTTATACAAATATGGAGAAACTAAATAGAAGTAGACCACTGCGAAAGGGAGAAGTTGACCTACACGTTGAAGATGAGCAAAGGTTGCTGCATTGCCTGTACGAGCATACTTCTTGCCGTTGCCTTTTGACTTAGTAATGGAATTAGAGAAATGTTGCTTTGTACCCACTATAGCTGGAACATTAAAATGAATTTCATGTTCAGACATGAATCATTTTAATGTTAAGGACAATTGTTGTTCCTGCATATCTTGATTAAGATCTTAATAGTTGTGGTAAGTTACAAAATAACATTTATATTCTAAATACTAAGGATTCTATAATGAGTATAGAAATTATAAGGCATAAATGCGATAATCTAATTATTATCGAAATCTGGCATGACAGACTTTGTCATATAGATGAAAAGTAATTTCAAAGTTACATAAAGATGTATACTTGGGATTAATTGATTTTGACAAGTACAAATTATGCATGTATGACACAATGACCAAATCTTCTTTTACTTGAAAAGAAGAAAGGTCAGCATAATTACTGGTCTAATGCATAATATAGACTCGTGTCAATTAATGTCAGGTAATGTTTCTCTTATTTCATCAATGATCATGTATACTTGATGAAAACTCAAACATGAAACTCTTGAAAAGTTCAAGGGATTCAAACTAGAAGTAGAAAAACAAATAGGTAAAGATATGCTCACATTAAGATTTGGTCAAGTGAGAGTATCTTAAAGATAAAATCTAGATTATCTAAGAGAGAATGAGATTCGCTTGCAGTGGACTCCTCCACATACACTGCAGCATAGTGGTGGATCTAAAAGAAGGAATCATTAACTATTAGATATAGTGTGATTAATAACAAGCCATGCAAATATCCTAAAATTGTTTTGGGGTCATGCATTGATTACAGTGTGCAACACACTAAATCATGTCACACCTAAGTTGGTTAACAGAACTCCATACGAGTTATGGAAAGGCAGTAGTCCCAATTTATC
Source organism: Olea europaea var. sylvestris (assembly GCF_002742605.1). NCBI lineage: Eukaryota > Viridiplantae > Streptophyta > Magnoliopsida > Lamiales > Oleaceae > Olea > Olea europaea. The sequence continues at coordinate 592,170 of NW_019227738.1, read as the reverse complement.
TCATATAAAAGTTTGGGGTCATGACGCTTATTTGAAGCGCCTTGAATCTGATAAGTTTGAGACTAAATTCGATAAATACATATTTGTGAGATATTCAAAGCAGATATTTGAATATAAATTATATTATTGTGAAGAAAGTCTTCATTTCACGACATATCATCTTCTTAGAGAAAATGTTTACTCTAGGTGAGGACAGTGTGAGCAAAATAAAACATGAAAGAGTTCAAGAGTCCACAAATATAGTTAGCTAAGTAGATGAATCCAAGTTTGATCACATATCTGATATAGGACATACTCTTAATCAGGGAGTAGAGACTCCTGAGGACATGTCAGCAGCTATGTGAGTCTAATAGGATCATTCGACCTTCAAAAAGGTGAGAATCCGTGATTACTAATCAGGTATTACTGATCCAGGATGATGAACCTACTAATTGCACCAAAATAAAGTCAAGTGTTGACTTAAAAGAGACAGCAAGAGACCATGAAACTCGAGATGAACTCGACGTATGTGAACAAGGTTTGGACCTTAGTCAATCCTCCTGATGGAATAAAACCCATAAGTTTTTGTAAATAGTTTACAAAGAAAAAGTCAGTATGGATGGGAATATCCATATATACAAAGCAAGGCTAGAAGAAAAGGTTAAGTGTTGACCTTGGTGAAACCTTTCTCCTGTGGGTTTGCTGAAGTCCATTCAGGTTTTGCTTGCAACAATTGCATATCATGACTATAGGTTAAGATAAGTCTCTATGGAGCTGAAATCTTCGATGTGATGAAAAGGTCAAAGTGTTTGATTTTCTCAAATTTGAAGACGAATTGTGTGTTTACAAGAAAATAGTGGGAGCATTGTCGTATTCCTAATATTATAGAAAATGACATCCCTATATTTCAATCGTTGAAATAATGGTTGTTAAAGGATTTATTCATGAACGTTATGGGAGAAGCAACTTGATCTATAGAAGTAGATCTAGAAGATTGCTTAACTCATCCCAATTTAAATAGATGAAATCTTAAGAAGATTTCATATGGAGAAACTGGTTTACTCTTAAGCGGTATGTTGGAAAGGTTCCAAACGTGAAGCAACCGTTGATTCAATAGTAGAAACTTAATACATGATTATTTTAGAAGTAGCAAAGAGTTGCAATCTGGATCATGATGTTCATAAATGAACTTGGAGTAGTTCCTAATATTGTTGATCACATGCCATTGTATTGTGATAAAAATAGAGTCATTGCGAAAGCGAAGGAACTAAGGTCTCATCAATGATCCAAACATGTATTAAGGCGATATAATCTCATCAGAGAAATAATACATAGAAAT